>NW_010117696.1:15323-54397 GCF_000699245.1 Pterocles gutturalis
CTGAACCCAATGGAAAATGGTTCTCGGTGTTTCCTGACCTTCATTAATATTGCTACTGGCATTAGCAAAGTGCTTCTTTGTATATATTAATGCTTAGTGCCGTACCATGCTCATGAATAGCGCAGAGCTGGCATTAGCGAAGTGCTTCTTTGTATATATTAATGCTTGGTGCCGTACCATGCTCATGAATAGCGCAGATCAGTGACGGCAAAAAGTGGCACCATGACAGAGCATAGACAATATACGTTGAAGGGGATTTACTGTCCCAATATTCTGTTTTTAACATGTGCTGCATGCACTTGGACATGAAAAGTGGCAACTGCATCCACTTGCTTTGACACCCTTTGCACCCGCAGCACGGGAAGGGGCAGTCCCTTCCGTTAGTGCAGGTCCTCCAAGAGCCCGGCTCACTGGACAGAACACGAACATTTCCATCAGGAGCCTCTATTGCTTTCTACTGAGAAAAATCACAAATGCAATAAAGATCTCGGGTGAAAAAAACCCGAAGTAATTTAGGCACCTAAGTCCCATTTTGTAAAGTGTCTTCTTGAAACAGATGCCTCGGGCAGGCTGCTGTCACAGGTGGGACTTCACGGCCATCCCTGGGTGTAGCATTAAGGGACACAAAGAAACTTCAAACGTCTGCTGCAGGCAGGGGATCAGTCGGCACCGACTGTCCAACGTACCCAAGAAACCAGCTCCCTGCTGGACGGCAAGTGCAGGTGCTCTGTGTTAAAATGCCATCTGTATTTTTTTCCTTAAATATTTTTTCCCTAATCGTTAGCGCTACAAATTCTCCCTGGTATCCGAACATCCACTGGCTCTCAGATTTTTTTCTGGTCGTTGGGAAGAGGAAATCCTCGTGGGATGTGTGGCTCAGTGTGTGATCCAAACCAGGCTCACGATCAGCACGGCCGTGACCTCGTGCAGAAACCAGGGGCTGCCCAGAAGAAGGAGCTGATCTGCTGAAATAAAGCTGCAGCATCTTTAAAAAAGCTAGAGACCTGCTCAGGTATTTTTGAGGTTGCTGTTTGCACTTCTGTTTTCTGCTTGTAGTTCAGTGAGGAGCTTTGAGAGTTATGGATACAGAGCTCCGGGAAAGTTACATTAAATTGCACCAAAAATGACTCTGCTGGGCTGGAGCCTTCAGAAGTGGTGGGACCTGATGGAACCTGACAGCCTCTGATTTGAAGAACCCTCAGTCTGCTAAATAAAGTCAAATTGCCTTGAGCCAAACAGTCTTAACCCTAGATGAATCCTGCATCTGTCAGAATAGCCCAGGCTTCACTATATTTCATATAAATTAGGACTCTAATAACACAAATCAGACATTAGAAACCCAGGTTAGAAATAAACACGGGTTCATCTGCTATTGCATCCAGGTCAGAAGTCTGTACCAATGCAATCAGCTCGACTGCATTTGATTTTTGGCTAAAATAATAGGATACCTTCTGTGGGGCCAGCTATTCTGATGAAAAATCGCAGATGTAAAAGCAAACGTTATTAATTTGGTTCATTTCTAAGGCTGATTTTCTTCTCCTTGGAAGTTTAAAGAGCAGCTGCTCACAAACCATAAATCATCCTCCAGTTCAATTTTGTCCAAGTGGCACATACCAGAAATCACATTAAACTTGCTGCAGGCTTCTGGATCTCAACATGAGATTAAGGGGAAAAAAATAAAAAAAGCCCAACAAAACCACTGGAAGGTCAGGTCCAGCCGCAATGGCAGCACTAGTTGGGGAGTGACAAAATTAAAGGCACTTTGAGTAGTGTGAACAAAAGGAGGTTTTTATCACCCTGATCTCATTTATTATCTCTGCTGTCCAGCAGGGACACAAGAGCCAGCCGTGGGGTTATCTTCATTCGCATTGCCACTCCTGCAGCTTTTTATTTCTCAGGTGATGCAGGGAACGCAGTGAAAGCAGGAGCGAGATGCTCCGTTGAGGACCTCAGTGGTTTCTAACCCAGAAGTTTCAAAAAGTTGTCAGGTCGCAGAGTAAGAGGACGACCTGCCAGAGCTGTGTGCGGGGTTTGGTTCCTAGGGGCTCATACCTACGAGCTCCCAGCGGGATAACGCTGCTGCAGGGTTGGGTGGGAGAAGGCAACGTGCGAACAGGTTCCCCACCCAAAAACTCTTCTGGTTGGTGCGCCCACCGTGTGGTTGTGAACTTTGGGGCATTTTCAAGCAGCTGGGAAAAGCGTGCACCGATGTGCAAGAAAGGCGAGAGATTCCCCAACAGGTCGCTGAACTTTTTAGCAGGTTTCAAGCCCCGGCCGTTCACCGTGGCCATGTGCAGGCTGGGTGCTTGTACAGCTTCAGGTTTTGCAGGGAGGCTCTCCTGCTCTGAGGGAAGCGATGCAGGGCTGGGGAGGATTTCATGTGTCGTGTGCTGGTGGCGGTGTACATTGCAAGAGCTTATCAGGAATTTTCCTTCATTAATGACTCACATTCAGCACAAGCTGAACCTCATGATTACTGTCTAATGAGGGGACTGCTGACTGTCCAGTCTCTCCTGTGTGACCGTAGCAGCTCCACAAACCTCTTTGCAGCTTTCTTTGCCAAACAAAACAGGAGGAATCGCTTTGTGTTTGCACGGAGCTGTCAGTGGGAGCAGGATCTGCCCCACTGATGGGGGAGCATTGCCTCTGCTGCCAGAACTCCCAAAGACAAGACAGAACCACATACCGAACTCGATTTGGTATCTACATGATTTACGAGCAGCGTTGTACTTACAGTTGCTCCTCGGGGTCCCAGCAGACCTCTCTCACCAGGAATACCAACCTCGCCCTGGCAATAACACCAAAGTCAGCCGTGCTGTTTAGGAACCCCGAATCCACCCTTCCCCACCCACTGCGGAGCCAGAACATGTTCCTGATCCCAGGCTATTTCCATCCCAAAGCCCCCGCCCCACTGCCCCATCCAGGAGGTCCCACCACCTGCCTTGGTGGGCTTTGACCTCCTCTGCAGCATCATATCTGCACACAGAGGTGCCCACCCACCCAGTCAGCATCGCGCTCGCTAGGTAGCTCCACGCAAGCTGGGGCAGACTGGGGGCACCCATCACCACTGGCTCGCCTGCAGTGCCAGGCAGCACAGCACCCAGCGCATTGCTAAAAGCTTTGCTTGTGCAGGGAAGCAGCACACGAGGTGCGGCTTTGCAGCTGGGTTTAAAACACACTGAGCAGAGCTCATGGTAAGTGTAAATGATGGGGATACGTACTGGGATGCCTGGCTCTCCGGAGGGACCGGCCTCACCCATCTCTCCAGGACTGCCCTGCAGAGGAGAAAGCAAACACTCAGGAAATAACTTCAGAGAGTCCTTTCTGTCCTACCTAGAGCAACAAACGGAGGAGGGAGTTAAAACCTGGACCCTGGTATCCCTGGGTACCCACTGGTGTCCCTGCCCATGGCAGCGGGTTGGAACTCAATGGTCTTTAAGGTCCTTTCCAACCCAAACCATTCTATGAGTCCATCAGGAAATAAAAACAGCTTTAAACTTTTATAGTTTGAAGACCAAGAGGAGAAAACTCTAAAGAATGGACATCCAAAGAACAGATGATCTGCACGTCCTGTCCTGGGACCAGTGATGGGTGCCAGCCCCAGCACAGTGCCACCACATCCCGCTGGGACTGAGTGCCACGGGGATGCTTTTCTGGAGGCATGCTCAGGACACGCCATTTCATTCATTTCTGCATCACCTTCATGCAAGGAGAAGGGTCTTCCTGCAGTGCTATCTCATGAGTGAGGATTAACAAGAGTAACGATGCAGGTGCAGAGGGGGAAATCCAGAAAGCAACGGGAGGGACAGGAGGGGAAAAAAAAAAAAAAAGACACTTTCCAGACCAGCTTTGTGCTGGATTTCTTTGGTCTGTCTGACATTTTCTTTTTTCTCACAGGTAGGTGCCAATCTCAAGCTCCGTGGAAGCTTTTCTCCTGCGGTGGGGGGAGGTCCGCAGAAGGCAAGATGAGCCAGCGCTGCTCCTGCTTGCAGACGCTCAGCCTTTTGACTCCTAAGGATGAAGCCTGCTCTTGGGACTTTGACAAAAGGGTGAATGCTTCCTTCTGAGGTTTACCAAACCACTGAGGACTCTCCTGTGTGTCTGCTGTCTCCACTGAGCCAGGTGCAGGAGCTGTCTCAGCAAGGACCAGCTCAGCCTAATGCCTGCTCCCCGCTGCCCGGGGACCCAGCCCTGGCAGGGACACTGGCACCGTCACTTCGAGGCAAGTCCTCCCAGGGTCTGCCTGTGGGCTCTTATCCCCAAAAGCTGAAAAGCCTCCTTCCGTACCAGAACCCATCATTAGAGAGATTCACTTACTGGTTCACCCTTGGAGCCTTTGATACCTGCTCTTCCAGGCAGTCCCTGGAAAAAAAAAAATAAAAAATTAAAGCCATGTCAGAAAAAGTGGAGTTGCTGAATTTGTTATTCTGGTCTGATTTGACATACAAGGAGCAATGTTTGCTTGAAGCAATGGAGGATTTAAATTTCTGCATCTTTCACCATGAAAACGATGGCTTTGGTTTCCCTCTTGTTCAGTGCACGAGCAGCTCTATGTACACTGACAATTAGAGCAAAGAGGAGGAATACAAAATAGAGCAGCAGTAGCAGCGTTTTCACAGCAGAAACCTCTCTCCAGGGTGTTCAAAATATTCAGAAGACAGGAATACTTTACCTCTATTTAAACAGTTGGAAGACTGGAGAGATGAAACATTTTGCCAAAGCCAGGGACAGAGCTCAGGATATTGTTGAATTATGGTCACGTGTATCCCAGATCTTACCTCCCTGCATGTGGGATACACATCACTGGGATGTGAAAGAGAAAGTCCCTCTCAATTTTTAAACAGAGCCAGAGTGGCCAAAAGCCAGGGTACTCCTCTGTTAGCACTTGGTGCTCCAGATATTCTCCATTCTGCCCCGTATGCTGCTCCAGTTTGTACGGCGGGACAAGTGGCTTAAATGGGACCCCTTGTGGGACCACACAAAATGAACCCCCCTGCTCCCCAGGAATGGGGACCAAGCTGCTGCACCGCCCCGAAGGCGCCGGGTCCTGCTGCCATACTCACAGGCAGGCCGTTCGGTCCCTTCTCTCCGGGAGCACCCATGCGAGCTGCATCACCCTGCAGATAGCAAGAGGTTAGGAGAGACCCTCTGCCATGGGAAAATGGTCTGACACAGGTGGAGGACACATTCCCAAACAGGTATTTGTAATCTTCTCCCTCCCTCCACGTGCAGGAGCCTGGTGTGCCTACAGGAGATGGGCACCCGTGGGAAACGGGGTGCCCGGAGCTCCCAGCCTTCCCTGGCAGCACACAGCCCATGTTCCTGCGGGATCACCCTTCAAAAACCAGGCAACTAGTACCTGACAGCACTTTGTCTACAGGCAATGAAAATAAACAGATGTGTCTGTCAACAGCCCTGAAAAGGCGTCTCTGAAGGGCTGGAGTCAGCCAACAGGAGCCACTGATACAGGGACACAGCTGAGTTCAGAACACATGCCCATGGCCCACACGTGCATCTTCTTTCTTTAGGGAATTGCCTTGGGATTAATTAATAGAAGCAACTTCATTCTTCTTCACTAGTTACGCTATTGGAAAAATTTTTAGAAGCCGAAGCCTTCCAGCCATGCTCTTTCTGGACGAGCATCGGTAGCTTTGTCACACACACGGGACAGTAACAGGAATCTTCCCGCAGTGGGTAAGGAGGACTTTACAAACCTTCTCACCATCGACTCCAGGAGCTCCATCCCGTCCATCCTTGCCAGGCATGCCCTGCAACCATGCACAACGTGGGTTAAGGTTAAGAGGAGGCTCTGTGGTTTGCAAAATACATTCACAAAGAACCTTTTGGGAACGGGTCCAACTCTAGTTGTACTGGGAGACAAGGAGATTTTCCATGAAGAGCAGTACAGTGAGGGCTTAGTGCAACCAGAATGACACTGAAGGTTACACAGACCCACAGAGCAGAAGTTTGATAGCAAAGACTGTAAGATGCAAGATTTCTTCTATTTTTTTTTTTTTAATCCCATCTGCAAGGAAAACAATAGCGAGACTTGCATCTTACTTAATCGACTTACAGGTTCTCCTATGAGTCCACGAGCCCCTGGGTTTCCTTTTGGTCCAGGTCTACCCTAGAAATGAGCAGTCAATCCTGCATTATCCAGGACACAACCCTTAAGAACAATCAGTCAACAAAGATAATACTCAAACTCTGTAGGGACACTTCATTCAGTTTGTGCTGGCTCCCATCCTGTCCACGTAGGCACGGTGGTTCTTTTAGAAAACTGGCCCAATGCTAGTTGCAGCATCTGGGAAAATTCTTGATTGTTTCAAGGGACGGAGATGCATGATCTCATCCCTGTGCTCTGGACTGTAAGAAGCACTTGGGCATCTTACGACTTAGGTACATTTGATAAGACTTAAACATCTCAATTTTGAGAGGAATACCTTCATCCTTTTCACCTCCCTTTCAAATAAACCAAGGGGGACAACCCATAATAAACCTGTCAAACAGACTCCCTTGAATGTCACATTGAGAATTGGAGCAGACGGGTGTTTACTGCACTTACAGTATCGCCTTTGGGCCCCCTGAATCCTTGCGGTCCTTTGCTTCCTTGCTCTCCCTGTGACAGAGGAGGAAAAGCCATTAAGCATCGTCATCACGCGGTGACAGGGACTGATGTTCCGAGGGTGTAACCGGTGCAGGTTTTTTGTGCTGTTTGCTGGCGTTAGCAGAGGCGTGAGCGTACACATTCCCCTGGGATCCCGGCTGTACTTTCTCAGTTACACTCTGTAATTCCTGACACACAAAAAAATTTGCCAACAATCCCTCAGGGCAGAGACCATCTCCCCCTTCCTTTCATGAAGCATTTTCTTTAATGGGAAACAGAGTAGGAGAAAAACTTCAATATTTACTGTCTAGATCCTGCTTGGCGTAATTAATGTTTGGTGGGCAGTAAGCACCTCATTTTATTTTGGTTCAGGTGAATTTGTTCTGTAATTGCAAAGCCCAGGGAGGGGTCCCCGCAGGGCGGTACCGCCGCGGGGTGGATGCAGATCGCGGTAGATGGGGTAGATGGGCGCGGGTGCCTGCTGGAGCGTGGATGGCACGTTACCCACGCTAAGGAGAGATGGAGGGGCAGGCGAGTGGAAAATGCCCTTGGAGAGGCTGTAATGCTGCACGGACAGCTCTGGGCTCAGGTTTGGGCACAGTAAGGAGCGTGCGGGGCTCTGCAGGTGCAGCGCTGTCCTGCACTCCATTCCAGAGCTCTGCAAAAGGACGAGGACTGCATCGTTAACACACAACTCCTTCTGCTTGGGGCAAGAGTCCTTGAGAGCTGTGGGCACTTGGGAACAGAGCGGGTTCAAAGGATGCAAAAGCTCGGGATGGCGCTTACTGATTCTTCCTCAAAACGCTCCTTCCCAAGAAAACACAGACACCCCTCTCAAGGGCTGGCTGCTGATGCTCAGTGAAGAGCAGTGAGGAACAGAGAGCAATGGGAACGTGGTGACCTTATTCTGGCATGGGGCATGACGGAGGGAAAGACATCCTGAGATCTGGGTTGGGTGAGATAACGTTGCTCTGACGGGAGGGACAAAGGCAAAGGGAATAATCTGATGGAGAGGGTCAGCGCACCCACGCTCCTGTTCATGGGCAGCAAAGCGTTCAGTGCAGGAGAAATAAGCTTTAGGCTGCGGTTGGGGAAGGCAGGGGCACAGAGATGCTGAGAAGCAGATACCTACAGCTTTCCCCGGAGGTCCTGGGATTCCGGGCGGCCCTCTGAAACCGATGTCACCCTGCAAGGATAAAGCATCACTGTAACGCTGCGGCTGGCAGAGGGTGAGGTGACAGTATCCCTACCTTATGCCACCTCTGAAAAACCACAAAAGCCCTGGGCAGACACCCCGTTTTTCTTGCTAGTTTGCAATACAGTCTTGCCAAAGATCCCCCTCTGAACAAGCAGGTTTCCCCTCTGGATCTCACCACCGGTATCTCTGATGCACTGATATCATTCATGGACTCGATATCTTGGTATCACACTTGTTCCTAAATAAATGCACGGCTTTATCAAATTCAAAGCCATTCAGCCTCTAGGCTGATGGGCAAGGGACCTTGGCAGAAGTCCAAAGCCACAGTGAGCTTGAGATTGACCCTGTTCTCACCGAGGAGACTTTTCACAGCCTGAAGATCTTTGTCCACCAGTGACCCCATGGCTTTTTTGTTTTTTTTTTTTAATAAAGAGACAGAACTGAAAGTAAAATGTTCATGAAACGTTTCTCGTCTGGATGCTTCAATCAGTCTGGGCCTGATCCTGTTGGTCCCTCGGGCACAGAGACTCCTCCTGCCCAGGGAAGGGTTTTCTGCTGGGGGGGTGCAGGACAGAACCTGCACCTTATTTCCTTACAAGCTCCCCAGGGGTCTTCAGAAAAGAAAATACCACCTGGACCTTGCATGAGAAAAAACAGTGGTGGAGGGGGGAAAATAAATGAAAAAAAAATCAGAAGTTTTTCCTTACCCTGTCACCAGCCGGTCCCATTGGACCAGGGAGGCCTCTTAGTCCTCTTGGGCCCTAATTAAGAAAACAAACCAGTTAAAACCCAATCACTGCTAAACATACAACGGCAGAACAGCATGACAGAGCAACTCATCGACACAGAAAACATCAAGAAACAGTGAAAAGCAGCAGAGAGCTCAGCACAACCAAGACACTTCCCCTTCGGTGACGACCTCTGAGCGAGCGCCCAGGGCTCTCCTGGAGCACCAGCAGCTCAGCGGCTATCGCCTGGAGGTCTCACCCAAGGTGAGGTGACGAAAGCTGGACTTGAATTAGAGCTCAGTGAACCCAACATGATTTCCCCCCCCCCCCAGCCTCGGCTCCCCCCCCCAGCATCGGCTCTCACATCTGTTATTACAGAGGCAAGAGCTGTTGGTGGGAGGCAGGATGAGGGATGGCCCCGTGGAGTTTCCTGGTGAAAAGGTCACGGGAACTGGTCTGAGAGGAGGTGTTACCTGCAGGCCAACGCTGCCGGGGATGCCTGGAGGACCGGGAGGGCCAGGGTTGCCCTGGGAGAGAGAAAATCATTAGATAGAGGGCAAGACAGCACAAGCCTGCCAACCCAAACCGGGGACCTTCCCATCTTCCTTCCTGAACTCCCTCCCACTCAGATTTCTGCTTCAGAATTTGCTCCTATTTTATAAGCATCTTCTTCTACGTGCAAGAACACTGGAGCAGGCAGGAGTTTACCCCGGTGATTAATGCAGGACCTTCCTCCTGACTGACATCCCTGCATGGGAAACTATAGGTGTTAACTTAAACATTGACATTTACCTTTTCTCCTTCTTTTCCTACTTCACCAGGTTCTCCTTTGTGACCAGTGTGTCCCTAGGAACAAGAGCTCCAATTATCCACATGCCAGCACAGCCTTGTTTCAAACCTTCAGGGCTGCGAGACAGCTGCAAGACCTAAACCCACACATCACAAACAACTTATTGGGAAAATTAAGTGTGTGAACGGAGGTCGCTTCTGGGGTTCATCAGCCATGCACCACTCCTGTGCAAGGCATCACTGTGTCAGAATTAATGTCATTTCAGGAAATGACCAGAGTTGGTTTTTCAGAGTGACTGGCGGCGAGACTAGGCTACAGGTCTCCAGATTGAATTCTGAATTACAGGTCAGGGCCCAGAACTCAGTTCCCATCACTTTCAAAAACGAGGCTGAGATGCTTCTGAAAACCCCATTCTGCATTGTTTTTGTTTCGGTCAACTCCAATGTCTGCATCATCAAGCTTGCAAAGGAATCCATGTCCCACTTAAATCTTTCATATAAACTCAGATTCAATTTGCTTTTTGGCTCCGTTCCTGTTACTGTGGGACAGACCCAGGCTAATTTCAGCCCTGGCAGATGTTATTCCTCACCAGGCAAAAGGTCCTGGGCACCATTTACATCATAATTGCAGACCTTTACAGGTTCTTCCATTTCACAGGCTATGAATTTTGAATAGTGACATCCTAAACATTGTGTCTTTCTAATGATATTTATGACTCAGCTCAGGGACCAAACAGACCTGCTAAAGGTCAGCTCACGAAGAGCTCAGAGCATTTCCCAGGAGATGTTCCACCCAGTGCCAATTTCTGCTAAATCCTGCCAAAAAAAAACTCGAGTAACTTATTACTTCAGCTCACTGCTGGAGTGTAACCTGCTGCACAGAACTCATGTGAATCAGAGAGAGGACACAGAAGGAGATGTTTATCTGCTGAGTGAGGCTTCCTGAGGGCTGCAACCTAAAATTTACGTACCAGAATCAAACAACATCAACAGAAAGCTGCCTGGTGCTGCACGGGGTATAAAATGAAATTAAAATGTATTTGATCCTGTACGTTGTGTCTTGCTACAGTGAAATGTGTATCTCTGTGCGTACAGGGTCTGAGCACGACTGAAGAACTGGTGAGGTTTCTGCAGCTCGCTGAAGCCTGAGAAGGCAGCACGTGGCTCTGGAGGCAGCTCTGGACCACGGCTCCCTGCCTGCTCCTCTTCATCAGCTGCGCCTCGCGAGGCTTGCACGGTGTTTAAATCTCTGTGCTCACCCTATGCAAAGCGTTATATTCCATTTGTAGGAATAAATGGCCATAGTTAAATCTTCCATCTAACAAAGGCTGCAATCCTGCAAGGGATGGAGCCACAAAGCAAGTGCAGGCAGGCACCTGAAGGATGCAAAGGCTCTTGCAGAAGGTGCAAGGAAATTCTCACACGCTTTGCTGGGCTTGGGCCCTTTGCAGGACTGAGACGGGTGGCAGCTATTGCTACGAGTGGGGGAACAGCCTGCAGAGAGGGCAGGATCAGGCCCTTCATCCTCCTCTTGTCTCGTATTTGGCTGCTTTGGGGCTTTTCTGTTTTCGAACCCAGGCAAATGTATGGAGAGGTGCGAAGCCTTCAGGAGACGTGTACTGTATATACAAGAGTTTGATCCCAGGGGTTCCTAGTGGTGTTTATTTTGGGAGACAGGGGGTATTTCTCTTACCTTGAACAAGGGGGACCTGGGGGACCCGGTGGGCACAGAGCTGGGCACTGCAGGGAACAGAAACACCCGTTGGTTTATCAGGTACACACCGCGTGCCCAGGGAAGCTGGTTCCATTACTGGGGGGAGGAGAAAGGGTCGTGGGGGTTTGGGCTCTGAATCTAAATCGAATGCATTCATAGCACCACGTATCGACCAGCATTCCCCTACAGCAAGGGGTCCCAAACAGGTCCCCAGCCCCCGGTAACCCAGAAAATAATGATTTCTGAAGGGTCTGCTTTGCTTTGAGCATGAACTGTGAGAAATTCTGCACGTTGACAGCTATCCACAGCCCAAATTGCTGAAGAACCACAGTTCCCCAGGGAAGCTGGATGGGTATCTCGTAAATCATTAGGAACAGATTTAATCTGATGCTTTAATTGACCCCTATCGATTTCCTTTAGACAACTCACCTAACTGAAGCAAGGACAAGCATTAGAGTGTATTGGAAGGGGACCTATAAAAAAGTAACCCCCACACCTAGAAGCTGGTATCTGCAGATGTCTAGGGGCAAACTCTAGTTTGACTGTGAACAAATCAGAACATGCATGGAAATTTAACGGGGGCTCAAACAGCCACACTCTAAAAACTATAAATAGGGAATGAGATTTTCTTCTGCAGCTTTTCTTTCATTTGTTTGTTGTTGTTATTTTTTTTTTTTTATAAAACCTCAGGCAACACCTCTGTAGCAGAAATTTAATTTTCTAGTATATTCCACAGGGTAACTGAAATTAAACTTGCAGAAATAATATCGTTTTCTATTAACTTCCACGTGACTTGCCATAAGGCGATCTAAACTGACTCTGAGCTTTTTTTGGGGCACGCCAATTAGAAAACCAAAGATGCTGTCACAACAACAGCTGCGAAATCTGGAAATGTCAATTCCATCGTTCATGGACTCAACACTCCTTTCATTCCCCTGAAAGAAAGGAATCAAGACTTTCTCCTAAGGAAGGAAGTGTAAACAGAGCACATGCCCATAGGAACCCGGTGCCACCATCCTTGGAAATAATCAGCGCCACCCGCGTGACCTTTTCTCTTGCAAAGCAGGATTGGAAACAGATGCATGAAAAGCTGTTGTCATTTACCAAATGCTGAAGTTGTTTTGTAAATGAAGAATATGTACAAATATAATATGTATATATTATCCTGCGATAAGGCAGTTTAGAGCCATGTCTGCAGGTCTGAACGGTGCACGTTACATGGTCTGACAACCACCCAAGTATGCCAATGAAAAGTCACATCAGGGATTAAATTAAAAAATAAAAATCATGCTACATAAAGGAAAACGTACCTGAAGGTCCCCACCGCCATCAGGAAGGGTGCCTGGAAGCCCCTGCAATTCATGAAACGTAGTCTTTGAAATACATCAAGACAAACACCAGGAGGAAATACCATTTCTAGAAACTGCACCTTACAGACCCAGCTCAGCTGGATCAGCACGAGGTGGACACACAGCCCCACAGCGAAAAATGAACCCACAGCGTTATGAGCAGCACCAGTCCTCAAAACAGCCATGGCAGGTGTGGAGCTATCTTCTGGAGATGCACAGGTCAGGTTGGGGAAGAGCCTTGAGCCTTAAAGGCAGCAGTTTGAGGAGGGCCAGGCACGGCTGCTCTTCTTCAGGCCAGGGAAGCTCCTTGGGAAAGACCTCCCTGTCCCTCCAGCCCTCCAGAGCAGCAAACCCAAACCAGAGACTTGCTGGTTTCAAGCCCCCCTTGCTGGTCCTACAAGAACACATCGGGATCCAAGCAACCATATAAAGCTTGAGAGTGCAGAAAGCCCACCCTGTGACCTGTCTGTGCTGTAAAATCTGGATGTCATTGGGTTCCTCCACCTGCACAGCATGGACAATGAACCCACCAAAGGGCAGCCAGTGAAAAGGCACTGCTCTCCTTGGGGCACGGTGGTTACCCCTGCTCAAACTTAGCCCGGAAAGGAAGCACTCAAGGCAATGGCAGCAAATAAACCGTGCACGTTCTGGCAGCAAGAAGAAAACTCTAGATGCCCCGTAGGAATTTTCTCACATTTATTTGCAAGTCTCAACTTACGGGAGGTCCAGGTGGTCCAGGAGGCCCTGGGAATCCTGGCAGACCAAAAGGTCCCTAAAAAGAGTGAAAAATAGTAAGAATTCCCCTTCTTAACCATTTAAATGACAATGTGAAAGGAGAGGAAGGGTGGCTACCAAATACCATTGCATATTTGTGAATGTGGGGCAAGATCTCCCTCATGGGACTAAACGGCACCTTTCTTTCTGCAGAGGCTTCTAGCCTGCAAAGAGCAGATGCATGTGCAAACACAGGGATTAGGACAGAAGAACATATCCCTGCACCTACATCCCTGCTTCCACTGGCTCTGTACCTCTCCAGCAGAGCTATGGGCACCCAAAAATGGTGCTATGCTTCTGCCGAACGGGCTCCCTCAGATCAGACCCATTCTGTGCAGCAGCTTCTTTGGAGGATGCTGAAAGTCCTTGCCAGCTGCTCACTAATCTTGTGACATTTGGCTGCTCTTTTGTCCTTACTCGGAGTTGGTAAAGGAAGATAGGGCTGCAAGCAGTTGCACATCTTTGGCATTGCACTGGTTGGCTGGGGTGACCCTACATGAGCTGACACAAGGAATAGCATCGCCCAGGGGCATTTGCAGAGCTTGTGTAGCGTCTTGTGCATCACGCTTCCAGAATGGGGTAAGAGACCAGAAAGGAACCTCATTCTTCTGCAGTTGTGGCGTGATCAGTAAGTGAGGATCAAATGGTAGGAGAAACTCACAGGAGGACCCCGGAATCCATTTCCACCTGGGAGCCCACTGGGTCCTGGAGGCCCCTGTTGAAGAGAGAGGAGAGCTTTACACCCATGGCCAGCTCGCATGGCTGCCAAAGCCCAGGGGCAAACAGTCTGGCTTCACCCATTTGTCTCACCCCTCCAAGGAGACCAGTCCTGCACCCAGACAATCAGTTTATCAATCCACATCTTTCCTTTTCCTCCACCTTCCCATGGAGCACCATCTTGTCATCATCGCAACGTCTGCCCCCGCTGACACAGAGCAGCTCTGAGACAGCCCAGAAACCCCCCAGACAAAAGCTGCCCCAGAACTGGTCACTCACAGCAATCACAAGGCTGCTGTGCCTTGGATTTACATCAGCGCCAGCTTCCCTGGGGTTAAAGGACTCCACATCCCTCTGCCCAGCACAGGAGAGGCACCCAAGGCCTGGGGTGGGTTTGTAACACTCAGGGTATCCAGTAAAGCTAGCATAATAATTTCAATTTATTTTTTTGAAAAAGAGTCTCATTACTTACTGGAGGTCCTGGTAGTCCTTTGCCCTGGAAACAACATTTAAAACAGTAAAAGATCACTTAGAAACTGAACGTCCAGGAAGAAAAGAAAATCTCAGAAAATGCTGCTTTTTTTTTTTTTTTCCTTTAAGTTTCCTTATCACTCCCCGCTCCCCCATTATTGCAATTTGCAATCAGAGCAGAGCTGGAGTCTTGATGAATCCTTTTGTTGTTTCTAATAATTTGTATTCCCTTTACATCGCTGTTGCCTTTGAGACATCTCTATATAAAGCCACCTGTGGTGACATGATACTGGGACACAGACGTTTATGAAGACAACACACTTCTCCCTTTTTTCTTTTCATTTTTATTAGACATTATCTAATGTCTAATAATTTTCACAGCATTTGACTTGCTAGTTTTCATCCCAAGCTCTCAGAGACTAAAACCAGTCCCTGTGTTACCAGAACAGCTAACATGTACATATTTAAACACTTCAACAATATTTTCACACATTCAGGCTTATACAAGGCTTCCCATCTTCTCTTGGTGATGCTTTTGGCACAATCGTTACAGGGGCAATTCTAGGAGCTACTTACAGCTGGTCCAGGTGGCCCGGCAGGTCCCAATGCACCCTACAGGAATAAGCAGAGTGCAGATTAGCAGGGATGGACCAGAAACCTGCACACGGCTGGACACCAGCGCCTGCTCTCCCTGACACCAGCCTTTGGGTGACCACTCCAGCAGCGTCTTACAGACACAGCACGCAACTGGAGAGGCTCCGTGAATTCACAAATACAAGGACTGAAACCTAAGGGTAATGACTCTGTCATTCCTAATTAGTTACTTGATTAAAGAACATTTTAAGATAGAGATGGGTATTCAGAACTGGCCTTGGCAATGTTCTCCATCATTTGCTGGTGAAGAGAGAGCAGAGACTAAAACAGGAGCTGCTCCTGAAACACTAAACAGACACTTCTGCAAGTCACAGCTGGCCTCAGATCAGCCTCCAAGAATATTTAAATGTTCGTAAATGGAACTTAATCTGTTTGAAATATTCTCATTCATAATATATTCATATTGTAGATCCAATGACTATGTTATCTGAAACTATTTACAAGATTTGGACTTGTTCTAGTGAATTTTATTAATTCATACACCCTCCCTTGAAGCAAAAACAAAGATTTGGCAGCTTCTGCCTCTTCACGAGCTTCCTTGGCAAAGTCCCAATTTACATTCTTACTCCTAAGCTTGACTAGAGTTTGGTGATCTTGTATCTTAGACTAGAATGAAGTCATTCTTGAAGTTGTTACATTCCTGCGTAACTAAAGATGGTCAAACAGACTTAATCCCTTTGTTGCATTGCAAAGATGCCAACACTGGTCAGTAGACTGTAAAATTAATTATAGGTAGTAATTCTGAAACAGAAAGTGCATGGAAATATTAAAATGAACAAAAAAAAACCCCAGTGCATTGCCCGTGGCCAGCAGCTGTTAAGATATCTCCAAGAGACGGTGGGTGTGCTTTGCTGACCCATGCTCTGGGGTCCTCCCCAGAAAACTGCTGCTGCTGCGAAAGGAAAAGCAGAGGCCGGCAGCTGGGGAGAGCAGACCGGTTTCGTCATTCCTTTTAAAAGGGAAAAAAAAAACAAAGGAAAAAAAAAGCAGTGGAGCGTGCAGAAACACCACTGTAATTTGGGGTGAGTGACAAATAATAGTTTGCTCCACAGCAGCGGCGCAGCCCTCGCAGAGTTTCCCTAAGCTGTGCTGACACTTGGGGGCTGCAGAAGAGCCGGGTTGTTCTCCAGGCCCTGCTGCAGACAGCTCTGGGCTTGCATCTGGGGATAAAGGCAGAACTTAAACGAGTGAGAAGGTGAGACTTAAACTCAGAACAACCCACGTTGTTATGTATGGACTCCGTTAGACTAGTGCCAGCGACAAAGAGCGACTGCAGCCCAAGGCTTCCTCAGCATCTTGCCAGCCGGATGCCCCAAACCTGCTCTCTGAACATTCTCAAAATGCTGCACGGAAACATCTGGAGAAGGATGTCCTGAGCTGGAACTAAATGGTGTCTGCCCCTAGGAGCAGGAGAAAAGGCAGATGGGCAGATCTGGAGAATATCCTAACACACGGCTGCTTATTGTGATCCAGGGACGATGCCAGCCCTTTCCCAATATTCTACATCCCAAATGAGGTTAGAAATGTTTTCCCTTGTTAGGCTTAAAGAGAAAGATGCTGAGGACCCAAGGCCTCATTAAGAGCAGCCTTGGGAGGAGAAGACTAATCCAATAAAAATCAACATGGTTACAAACATCAGCTCATTCACTTCTCTTGCTGCAGGTGACTTTGCTTTTTCCCAGTCACTTTTATCCTTAGGTTGAAGTCCTTACAACTACCGATGGTTGTCAGGGACAAGCTGGGATCTCCTCCTGTAAAGAAACCACTGAATTCCCATCACCTTCTGATTTACACCCCAATCCTGCCCCTCTGAAACCAGCCCCACAGCCCCCTTCTGCTTTGGCTGACACGCCAAAAGGGTGGCAGAGCACCCAAAGTACCAAGCATTGGCACTTTATTCTCCTTAATTTTGCTATCTGTGAGGGTGTAGGGTGCAGCATGCAGCAGGGAACATTCCTGGAACGGTAAAAGACCCACGAGCAAGCTGCTGTGACTCCATTCAGTTCAAAGGAGAGGCTCTAGTTTGTTATGTTGAGTAACACTGTCCGACTCAACTCATCCTCCTGGTAACAATGTTCTTTCTCTGTTGATTAGAAAACAATCTCACGATAATTTTTCACTTTCAAGTAATATCCTTCATGAATATACAACTACAGAGCATAGGAAATACTCGATTAATGTGACACTCATAAATAGATATGAATAATTACGTTTTCCTCATTGCTTACTGCATAAAACAACAAACTTCAAAATGGCTTTTGAAAACTTGCCGATGAAGGACACGAGTATCTAGCACTGAGAACCCAGCTCATTCCTGGCTAAAAAATAAAGGATTTTTTAAATTGGAAAAACAAGAAAGCTTGATCTAATCAGTCTATAGACAGAACCCTGAGAAAAGCGAATAGATGCTGATAGCAACAGGAGTATTAAAGATAAAACCCATTTTGGTGTGGTGCCTTCACAGTACTCTGTCCCTGGGCAGACGTGAATCACCGTGGGACTGCTGAAGCATGGTGTATAGAGGAAAAGAAATGTTCAGCAATAACGTATGGCTAAAAACCATCTTCCGTGAGCCCACTTCCATATGCTGAACACCTTCGCTCTCAGGCACTCCGGTTCAGAAAAACACACTTCTTCAGAAGAAGTCAGAGCATTAAGCATGAATTCAATCCCACAACAGTGAGCAGACACCTGCTTATTTCAGTGATTCCTGGGAGACTGAAATACATTCTTGAAGTTGGAGAGAAGAAAGAAAGTGGGGATAACAATGCTGTCCTCTTAGAGCTAGCGCTTTCAGAGGTTTTTTTCCTTTTTCCAGGCTTTTACTAGACCAATTAAAACAATTTTCCAGATGGACTGCTGACCTTGAAAAGCTCCCGTCAATGACAACAGGTCCCAGGTTTGCCCCATGCTGACAGATTGAGTTACAAGACACGGGAAAGCACGTCAGATCAGAGCACGGAGTGACGGTAACTGTGATTGTGTGCTTCTGCTAAAGGGAAGCTCTTGTGCCCAGAAATTCTCTGCTCAATTACCCTGCAAACAAGGAGCTTGTGTGCCAAAGTGAGCACGGCAAATACTACTGTCAAATGTAAAACAGGGGCACAAAACTGCTCACAGTCTTCTACGTGTGGTCCTGAACTTTTCTATTTTAAAAATCAGGGATCAGGTCCCAGAATGTGCTGGACTCTTGCCACAAATGGTCTGAGAGCGGCCAGGATTTCGCAGCCCTGGATCTCTGGGGAGAAAGACGGGCACGAGGAAAAGCAAAGGAGATGGTTCTTAGTGCAGTGCCGATGGATGGAGGCTTGGAGCTACGATGAGATGCTTGACTCCTGCCACTCAACCTTCCCAGTGGCCAAGGAACCGTTGCCTCGCCCATGGGAAAGGAAGAAGAGCGTATCATGGATACATGGCTCCATCACTCATCCCTTTGACTAAATGAGGTAACCCACAGAGTTTTGAGCTTTGGGTAACTCCTTGGGGCAACAAATGGATTACAGAGATATGCTGAACATGTCAGAGAACTCCACCTTTTTAACCTCTGCACGCTGCGACGTGTGTTCAGCCCATCGCTGCAGCCTCGAGTTCGAGGGTAAAGCAGCTGAGGATTCCAGCCTTATCTTCGCAGACTGAGAGAGCGGAAAATAGCCATGCTGGGTAAAAATCTGTGCTGAATGGCTCACTCATGTTTTGTTCTTAATCTCGTAAGGAGGCCTAAGTGCCTGTCTGGCCCCATTGTAGGTGATGCGAAGGACATCTGTAACATCTCAGGCAGTCATTTCTCAGGCTATAATACGCAGGAAGCAAGAAAAAGCTTATTTCTTGCTGTGCTGGCTGGGGAAGTCTATACCAAAGCAATTAATGATGTCAACCCTACGGACAGCCCCAGAATTAACAAAAGGCAAAAGTTTAAACAGTTAATAGACAGTAGCAGTAATTATAAACATAACAGAGCTGCGTAGTCAGACTGCAAATAAAGGTCAAAATAGTTTCATTTTGATAAACTTCGTAATTAAGTCTGTCAACTACCTCAAGGAAATTTTTAGATAGTTGGAATATCACCAGAGCTCTTCTGCACCAGTACTCCCATCACTAAGGCTACCCAAGCCTACTCAAAGGCACATCAGAGGAACCTGGATCTCATGCCCTGCCTAAGGAAAAGCCACCTGGGGCTTCACTTCAAGGGTCCAAGTAATCTGCAAGGGTTTACGGATACATAAGCCAGCGTAATCAACACTCGAATGTCACTAATTTACAAAGGAATGAGAAACCCTCAATACAACCAGTGACTGTCCATCTAAAGGGAGTTAGGATCTAGTGTGGTACTCACACGGTCTCCTGGAGGCCCGTTTGGGCCAGGTGGGCCATCGATTCCTGTTAAACCCTGTAAAAGAAAAAAAAAGTATGAAAATAGAGAAATAGAGTAATAAGAGCTCTAGGATGTCCCTGTCACTGTCACCAAGACAAATCACCTGGATGCCAAGCTCTGAGGAAAGCCCAACCTTTGTATTTCTCTCTGTAATTAATCACAAAAGAAAGGACCAGAAGCACGTTATCAGTGCTGCTCCCTGAGCATTGTAAGTGTGGCTGAACACTGCCAAGTAGTCTTGTTACTGGTGTTTACTGGGTTGCAGCTTAGCTGCCTGATGGGGAAGAAAATGTGCTGGCTGAAACCTTACCCACAGTCAGCTACCACGGCGAATCCCAGGCCAGTGATGGGCAAGCCTCAGCTAATAAGTGCGACGGGATTTCTGAACTGAGGCTCGATGGGTTTGCTCCAGAAACGTCAACCGGTGCCTGTATTTCTGCAGACGTGCCCAGCACACCTCTGAAGAACAGCAGTGTTCCATTGTAAGAGTGCTGTCCTATCAGTTCTGCATCTCAAAATTGTTCTCATTCTCCTTAATTCAATCAAGAGATGCTTTCAACTCTTAAAATATCTCCCAATATGCAAGACAAATATGTAGATCCAGGACCCTCTTTGCTTGTCTCAGTAGACACAGAGAAAATTGAGACACTTTGGGAAAACACTCCCACCTACATGAACTCTTTAAAAGATCTAAGAGAAGATAACAAAATACTCACATCCACTCCAGGAAGGCCAGGCAATCCGGCTTCACCAGCTGCTCCAGGCTTCCCTGGTGCACCTTTTGGCCCCTAAATCAGGTAAACAGGCAATTATTTTTTAACAGAATAACAAGAGAAATGTGGCATGTGTCGATACGGGCTACAAGATAGAAGTTCCCTTGTTGATGTGTTAATCTGACACCAAGAAACACAGAATTCCTACAGAGAGATGAAACTTGCCATGAACCCGTATCCAAATCCTCAATTCCTTTCAGTGGCTCAGTCCCACAGACAGTACCCATAAGCTGTTCCTAGCAGAGGCGTAGAAAGGGATGAGGTGAGTACCCCAAAGCAAAGAACTGTGCCACCTCGTGCAGCTTTCAGCCCCTTCGCAGACCGAGGAGCTGAAGCAGACTCAGACTGATGCCAAAAATAACCACCGTTATGTGGCTTGGTGCCAATTTTTCTTAAACTGGTGATGGCCAAGCTTTATTCCAGGCATATCCTCCCCTAGCAATGAAGCAGGAGAAGGTGTTTGTCCCCAGGACCTGTGCTGAAGCATCTCCACTCCTTCCCCTATGGAAATTCAGATCAAGAGGAAAGCCAAGCCACCAAGGCTCAGCTCTTGTGTACTGCGTCCCACTCAAAAGGATGAGCAAGTCAACGTCAACCGGAAAATACTTACTGGTGGGCCTGGCAAACCAGGAGGGCCTGGCTCCCCCTAAACGAGAGACAAGACACCAGTGTTAGTGCTGAACCTTCTTCTGTTGACTTTTTGCAACAATGGTGTTCCCAACTGTCATAGCGCTCAAGTCTCCCTTCACGCCCACTCCAAGATGTACCACGCTCACTCTTATGAAGCTGATGCTCTAGATCCTGCCACCCCCTAAAGCAGGATGAACTTGGAGAGCCTTTTCCACATCTACAACAGCACATTTGGTGAAGCCCACACCCTCAGCCTCCCAGAGAGAACCAGTTCTTCTGAAGAGTGCCCAACACCCACAGCTTCTTCCAGATATACTTAGAAATTATTTGCACTTGGGCTTGTCTGCAAATGGGGCAGAGAAGGAGCTGGATGCTTATCAAAGCTTCCAAACATCTTCCTGATGAAGCAGAGGGATACAGTGATAAGCTCCAGGTATCCAGGACACAGTGGGAAACTCTGGTACTACCAGGAGCTGGGGACTACCAGCAAGTGAAGAATGAACAAACTGTCTACAATTATTTTTTTCATATGACTACACTTTGACAGGAGAAGCAAATGAACAAAGCCCCCAACTGACTTCCACCTAATCCAATTGCACAATCTGGATTAAACCCAATTTTTATAAAAGATTTCAAAGGCACTCATTTTTTCCTCTCCTAATGGAGAACAACTTTTAAGAACAGCATTAAAAGTGATAGAGAGAAAATATTTCAAAAGTCTTTTAATCACTCCTTCTAGCTCTGCCAGCTGTAACTTAATTCAGGAGCTTGTGTGGACCTCAGAAAAGAGGATATTTATGTTTTATTGTTAGCCACCCAAAAGAGGCAACCATCGGTGAACAGCAGGAGCTTGACTGGAGCTTGGTTTCCCATCTCATCCTGCAGAAAATCCCTTTGTGTCCCAGTTCCAGATGTCTGGATGGTACCCTCCCCTCCTGGCTTTAGGGTACGTGCACTAAATATTGTCAGAGAGTTGGGTGGTGTGGCTGAGGAGAGGGGAAGGGGCATGTTGATTCCCTGGAAGAAGAAAATCTATATGGGAGAGGGGTGGTTATTGACAGAGCCGGGCTAGAAATAACACCATCCCCGCTGCGCGCCTGGTAATTAGGAGTCAGAAAGCAGCAAGCAAAGTTGTGGAATTTACAGCATGTTTCTGTATTTACTGTGTCGGCAACTGTGGGCAAATCTCTCCAGCCTGGATGCTTTGATTCGCTCAGGCGAGGATTTATGTCCTGCACCAGTGACCGACCAAGGCACAGCCCAGAGGGTCATGAACAGAGGGATCTTTATGCTCCTACTGGAGCAACTCCTTGGCCCAGGGATTTTCCATAAATAGTTATCTTTATCATAGGTGGGGAAGGTCCCCTGCCAAGGAAATGAAAGGAGCAGTTCTTTTGCAATGAACGGTTTGCAAAGGCAGCTGGAAATGGCAGCAGAGGTGGTTTGCTCTCTCCTCCACCACCTGAGATTACCAGGACTTTGTGTTTTTTCTTGCCTGTGTGATGGCAACCCACACAGCAAGGTCACAGCACCGGCACAGGCTGTTCAGGACCATCTTAAACCTTGATCCTGCCACCCCGGAGCCCTGCGGGGCTCTGCAGGAGCACCAGAACGGCAGGCAGCTGGATCAAAAGCCTCATCGGCGTTCATACCCCTCACGCCAGATCACGGGGAATTAGAGGCAAAGGCTGTCAGCAAAAGGAAATGCTCTCCTGGTGCTCCGCGAGGGGGAAGGAGGTTTACTCTGTCTTAGCAAGTCAAGCCAGGAGATGAAAAGTGGAAAAAAAGAAAAAAAAAAAAAGCAGCTTGATTTTTGAAAAGTGACAATTGCTTATTGGCAATTTGGGGAATTACATCCCCAGAAATAATTCACAGGAACTTGTCGCTAATTCTTTTGATCATAACATGCTGTTTCTATTCTTGGGAGGGAGAGATTTGGCTTGTTACCGAGTACGAAATGTGAAGCATGTTAAAGGCTGTAATTATAAAATATTTCCGAGGGACTTGGTGTTGCAGCTCCCACTGAAAGGCAGGAATGAAAGCAGGAGCTTCTAGAAATTGTGCTTATGGGGTTCATCCAAGGTTTGTTCGGAGCTATTGTGAATAATTCAGCTGGATGTTATCATCGCTCACTGCTCCTGGCCGACGGTAAAGGACCGCTGATCACCTCGGCAGCACTCATCCAGCTCCAAGACTGTTCAGCGACTCTCCCCACACTGCGTGCATCCACAGCCATCTGTGAAGATGATCCAGCTGGAGGGGTTTGCAGAGATACAGTCCAGAAAAATTCTGATTGTGCTTTAAAAAAAATCTCAACACTAAGGAAAAGAAATAAAATAATTGCACAGGAACCGGGCACCCCACAACCTATATCCAGAGGAGGGACGTCAAGTCTGTTCAAATGAGAAACTGTTCCTGGGTAGCCAACACTCCAGACTCAAGCTAGGACTGCAAGACTGAGCACCTTAAATACTTTACTTGGCCATTTGATTGATTAGGATTAAGTTCTTCATATTAATTAGATGTTATTTGGCCCTTCCCACAGGGAGTCTTCCGAAGCTTTTAGCGGTGGATAAGGGGTGCGGGTTCATGTGACCGGCATCTCCCCTGGCTCCTGGTCCCAATAATGATCAGAAGTGATGCTGGTGCTGTTCCAGAGCTCAGGTGTAAAACACCCTGTAGAAAGCAGGAACCGAACGACACAATTACAGGGGTTTGTTTCTTTCCGATTGCCTATATGCACAAGTTCGGTTACAACTTGAAGGGGTTCATTCCTCCCAAACTCTTCTTTTCCCCTCTGTACAGAAAGGCAGCCGCCCTTGCCCGAAGCCGGCTGGGCACACGGATGTCCTGCCGTCGTGACTCCACAGGCTCACTGCTGCCAACACAAATAATGTCCTTTGCCCTCTTCCAGTGTGTCCCCTTCAGCTTTTTATCGTAACATGAAAAACAGCAGAGGAACCATCGAGGTACCAGCTCTGAACCTTTCATGCTACAAAACCGGAGTGGGATTTTCAGTCAGACGTCTCCATCAGTCCAAAGGACACCGCAGAGGGACCAGCCGCAGATCAATGGGGTTCTCTCTCCAGCCCAGCCCTGCTCAGGGCCGCTGGGAAAGCTCACCACTGCAGACAAAAACGCTCCTTGTTCACCCTACACCAGGGAACTCATATATCTTTTTTTTACCTTCTTATCCAAAAGAAAGTGACCCACATGGAATGAATAGATTTTTTCAAATTTGCTTAAAGGCCCAATTCCAGTAAATGTAATTCAGACGAGCTTTAAAAAACCCTGCCCCATTCCATAAGCAGCTCAGAGAGACAAGCACTGCTCAAACTGAGTACTGAAGCAGGAATCCGGCCTTTTGCATTTGATGTGGTCTTGTTGAAGGTCCATCGATGCTCTTTTTATCCACTGCCAACTGCAGGACACAATTCAGTCCTTATCCAACGGATGCACTGAAGCAAAATTTTTCATTTCTATGGAAACATCAATTAAAAGTAATAGGAGAAGTTTTTCTCCACCAGTAATTCCTGTGGTACACAGTCTGCCTCTGCAGGAGGTGTACGTACAAGGAGCTGCCCGATGGAACACAGGCTGTCCATTTCCTTTGCCTTTGGTGCCACTAAAGGCAACTCGTGTCTGGCAACACACGAGCCACGTTCTGACCTCTCACATGCCAGTGTCAGTTGGGGATAGTCATTTCAATGCTGAAATAAACCCAGTATGAGGAAGGGCGGTGCCCAGTGCTGCATATTGGAGTTTCTTGGGGCCTCTCTCGCCACAGATGCTCTGGAGGGTCACATAAATCTCTCTCTGAATACAGAGCATCCAATGACTCTGACGCACATCGTATCCATGCACCCACCCATATTGTGTTCCCCCTCCTCCCTAGACACCAAAAGAGAAATATTCTGCTTTCCAAGGAGGGTCACAAGTCCCTAGCTCTGCCCCAAACTCTCTCCTGAGACAGGGGATTGATGCTGAGCCCACCCAGCACCTCCATTCACTGTTCTGACCCTTGCAGAAAGAGGTCTCTTGAGAGCAGGTGGTTCTCCAGGTCCATCCACCTCTGCAGGATGGCCCGAGGGGCTCTGGAGAACAAGAGCAGCTTCTCTGCTCCATTGCTCTGCCCCTGCTCCCCCCTCGCCCGCCCTGGGCTGCGCCTGCCCGCTGCCGCAGGCACTCACATCTATGCCGTCCTTGCCAGATGGTCCAGGGGGTCCTGGTGGTCCAGGAGGGCCTTGTGGTCCTATTCTCTGAAAGAATTGGGAGAGAGAGAGAGAGAGAGAGAGAGGAGTTTATTTTTTGCATCAGAAGTAACACATGGGCTAAATCAGAAAGCAATGGCCAAGTCCCACAGCTCAACCCTAAACCTGCATTAATTCTCCATCCCTCAGGTCCCCAGCATCCTGGGTGGGCTCAGGAGCCCAGGACTGGTGCCCGGCTCTTCAGAAAACCCTTTGGACTCAGCACATCCTCAGCTCGGTTAACTGCTGGCTTACGCTGGGAACCAGAGCTGGTCGCTGGGCAGCAAACAGGGTTGGTAGGAAGGGTTTCTCCCTGCCTACAGGCACATTTCATCTTGGGCAGAGGAGGAAATGCAAAGCCCGCGGAAAATAGGTGCCACGTACTTGGCATTAAAAATGAATTCATAGTCCCAGCCTGACAGGTGATGGAAGAGCCAGGCAGCCACCGTTAGAGAAGGAGAAAGGGAAAACCTCCTCTCTGAGTGGGATGCTGTTTGAAAATTGGAGATTTTGGAGGAGGTCTGAGGTGGGGGGAAGGAAAGAAAGGTCCCATAAATGACTTCTGTATGGAGAGGGCTCCGGAGAGCAACTTGCAGTAGCTTTAGCAAACAAAGGTTCCATTGTAGAAGCAGCTCCGCTCGCAGCAGACGAGGGCAGCTCTGAATTCCCAAGGCAGACTGCAAAAATTCCTCCCTCACCGAGGAGTTCCTTCCCCAGGCAACAATATTAACACATACAGGGAAGTTTAATATAATTTCAAGTCTGAGGTGAACAAGGGTTAAATATGCTATAAATGTAAAATTTGAAAACTGATTGAGGGAAGGAGAAATTCTGATTCAGATGAAGACCCAGATCAGATCAGTCTCATTGGCATAACCTATTAATTTACTGTAAAAGAAAACTCTCTCTTATCAACAGGTCTCCCCTTTCCCAAGGCTTTATCACTCCCAACTGCACTCCTGAATGGGAAGACAATACTCTTACAGAAAGCACAAAGCAGCAGGACACGATCTGAAAGCCTCCCCACACAGGCACAACCCAGATGTGCTTTCTGGACACTCTGTACAGCAGCACAAGCAACACACACGTTTTTAATGAACTTTAGACTCTCATAACCTATTGCCACATTTCACCCTGCAGCTATCACACACACAGATCACTATCATCTTTTTCCCCTTATAGACTTTTTTTCTTGGGCATAAGAGATAAATGAGGCTTCTTACCTGCGCTGATGCTGCGGCTAACAGCTGACAGAGGAAGAAAAGCCCAAGAGCAGAGAACCCAGCCATGGTGCCCAGGATCTGCCTCTCCTTCCTCCCGGGCAGCTAAACGGCTTCTCCTCCAGGGTCCAGCAGATCCCTCCTCCTCCTCCCGGGTCTCAGTTTACACGGGAGAGGCTCCTCGCCTCCAGATAAACCGGTGGCTCCAGCCGGAGGGGCTGAGCTGGGGGCACAGGCACGAGGGGCTGAGCTGGGAGGAGAGAGGAGGTTGGGGAAGGAGGTGGGAGGAGGAGGGGGAGCAGCAGTTGGTCGGGAGGAGAAGCTCTCATTCATGTCCCACAACCAGGCACGGAGCCCGGGGAATGGCCAGGGAGCCCAGGGAAGGGCTGGACCTGCTGACAGACCCCAGGAGCAAAACTCAGCTGCTCCAGCTGGAGGTACAAAGATGTTCTTAGGTCTCACCTGGACCATTTCTCAAAGCCCATCACCGCCTCAGCGCTGGGCAGATAAAAAGCAACACAGAGCGAGAGTTACTCCGTGCCTGAGGCTTCCTAACTTCACTGGAGAATTTAATATACCTGTAATGAGTGCAAGATGCACTAGAGAGAAACGCACTGACTGCTCTGCAGGATGGTTTATTAGCTCTGGCGGTATATTCACATCTTGGTTGTTTTTTGTTTTGTTTTGCTTTTTTATTTATTTTTTATTTTCAATTTTTTTAGGGAAACTTAAAGAATGCCAGCTGATTTCCTGAGACAGTGATGAATCCTGACCAGAGAAGAGATGATCACTGACAGATAAAAGGAGGAAGAAAAAAAGGAGAAACATTCTCAGAGGCACAAAAACAAACAAACAAAAAAAACAAAAACAAAAACAAAACCAAGGAAGAACTGCCTTGGAAATATTTGCAAGGAAGGAACAGGATGACAGTTCCCAGCTAGGTGATGGCAAACAGCAATACATTCACAAAGATGTACCTCCTGCAAACAGCTTCATGCTTCCCTTTATCGATTCCATCCAAAGCAGGGCTTGGAAGCAGAGAGGAACAGAGGAAAGATTCATTAGGACTGAAATGATAGAGCTCATTTGGGTAGCAAGAGAGCAGAAGTGCAAAAAACAAAGCTTAAGAAATGAAAATACCTGAAAATACCAGGTTTCAGGCTGGCATCCTTAGGGCAGGAGGTTTATTCGAGCACACAGCGTGTGCCTGGCCAGCTCCCCAGCTGCCAACGTTCCACCAACCTTGCCCGAGCGATAACGGGCTCAAAGATTTACTAAGTTCCTACAAGCTTTTGTGGAACAGGCAGCTGGGGACTGTAATGGCTTTAGATGGCTTCAAAGGAATGGAATGCTTTAATAGCCACCAGCCCCGCAGAGGGAGAGCAGCACGGGCGCACGATCTGCTTCGCACCGAGCCTGTACCTCCTGCTTCGCACCGAGGCCAACTGATGGCGAGAGAGAAGGCAAAGGAGATCCAAATTTCTTGGCTACACATTGCTCGTAGCAAGCCAGGGCTGGGAGGGCGGCTGCACGCTGAGCCTGCGGGGGAACAGCAAGAGAAGAGCCCTGGGAGGGTTCACCTTCCAGCCCACCCCACAACCAGGAGGGGGACCGGTCCTACTGGAACACTTCAGAGCACACCATTAAGCAAGAAGCATGTTGGGGGGTGTCTTTTCCCAACAGACAAATCACTGGCTGCATTTTGCTGAGGGGGAGGAAGACTGAGCATCATCTCCACGTGGAGCAAGCAGCAGGTTTATCTCAAGGTGAGCCCCCCAGACCTCTGCTTGGGAACATCAGGCAGCCCCGTCCACCCGCTCCTGGAGGTGCCCAAGCAATAGCAGATAGCTACAGGGTGGGTGTGGTGGACAGATGTATGGTCACATCCTGCCCTCAAAGACTGAAAAAAAAATTAGTGGAAACTGGTATGCATTAAAGTCATGCTTTAATAGGTGGGCAACATCCTGTGAACTCACTGCAAACACCTACAGCCAAAACTCCAAACCTGATCGTGATAGGGAAGGGTTGGTTTGAGCACTCCAGACTAGGGCTCACAGTGATATCTCAATAAACACACAAAAACAAACCACACATCACCGTAGCAAGATTTATGATCTATGCCCCAACTGAGCACAAATTCACAATGAAAACTTCATTAAATAAGAAAATTACTATAAATCTGTACAAAAGCCACAATTAACAATTTCTTATCAATCTTTTATGAAAGAATTTTCACTTGGCATCTTCAAGTATTTATATCTGTAGTTAAGTGTATTCTTACTGGCTATTTAACTCTGTCCATAAGAAAAAAGAAAAAGTATTTTAAAAACATTAAAGCATTTCTCCAGCAATGTGTGTGACCACGAACATCAGATGTTAAGCTTGCTGACTTTTATTCCCGCACACACGTACGAGGTGTGCTGGATAAGGACCTACAGTCTGGGAAAGCAAGTCACCAACCCAATTCCTTGAAAGACGAAGCTTCTTCAGAGCTGTAGCAGAGAGAGGAAAACCATTACCATTGCACAGGAAACCGCATCTGCTCTCTGTCAGGGCAGGCAAGCCTCTAGCCATCCCCTACACAAACCAAACAGCACCAGAAAACCCCCAAACTGAACAAACAATCTGAGCAAACAGCACGTCCCAGACCTTCTGGCTGTTGGAAATGGTTTCCTCTGCTTCACGGAACAGATCCTCTGTTGTGCATCTCTAGGAGTCAAAGTGCCAAATTGTTTAGTGCTCTTTCAGCCTCGAACAGTTTGTGAGTCAGGCAGAATCACTAAGGGGGGGTCAGGAACATGGAGGCAGGCAAATAGCTGGCAAGGTCTGAAAGTAAATTCTTGAGGGATGTAAATAAATGAACCAGACAAGCGTACCCCCTCCAATTACGGTTTCAATGAACTGCCCCACAAAGCCCAGGGGTTCCAGACATGCTGCACTCCCGCGTGCTCCCGCTGTCTGATGCGCTGCTCATTCATGGTACAAGTGGGTCAATCCTGACACGTTTGACTTCATGCAATGTGCCTGCAGAAAAGAGAGCCCAGGGGCCACTGCAGATTAATGGCAAAGTCTGAAAAGATGCAATGACAAGTATTTGTTCTATTTTGGCAATCGAGGAAGGAAGGCTTTTGAACCAGTAGTGGACATAAATATCTGTGGAAGACTTATCAAGGCTCTGAAGGTGGTGGAAAAACCCAGGGAAGAGCAGCTCCAGACAGCTTTATGCAAAGGCTGAAGGCTTTTCCTCTTCGAAACTAGCAGACAAGTCATATTCTCAATTCTAAGCAGCACTGCAAAGCAACTTCTGCTGGGGATAAAAGAACAAATTACTCAGCACTGTGCACCCTAGAGAACAGTATCTGTACATGAAGGTCAGAGATACCTTCTGAGTATACATGTTATCCCAGTTTAAAGTCAAACCTACCTTCTATAGAGGAGGAGAGGCAACTACACTCTTACACAATGTGAAATGCACAGACTCATCTCTTTTGGGCAAATGCCACAAAAATAATGATTTATGCCCTCGGAAGCAGCCACACAGCACCTCTGCCAGGAATAAATCTCCTGGGAAGGTACAGCCTTTCCAAACAAAAAACAGAAGTTACATAGTGATAGAAAGGCCTGGCAAATTAATTCATACTGTCTTACACTGGAAATCATGTGTTTAATAAATACCCGACTAGTTCAAACAAGGAAACAGATTCGTTTTCCTCTTCCTTTAAGGGACACACCAGAACCAAAGCAAAGTGCAAAAATCCCTGTTACTCCAGGATAGTCCAGAACATCAGATAAAAAAGGACCAGGACACAGCCTGTCCATGAAGAGTTTTCAGGGTAACTAAGGGTTGGATCTCAGTGGAGTTACTACAGATGATTAAAAAAGGGTGGAAGGGTGAAAGTCAGACAGGGGCTAGCCTGGATCAGCCCAAAGGGAGTTTGTTCTTCCGTGTACTTCTGCAATCCAAAGCCCTAAAGCTGGCTCCGGGCAGTTCGGGCAGTGCCAGCTCCGCTTGCTCGGGTGCTTGCCGTGCTCTCACTCTGCTGCTACCTGCATGTCACCAGGTTCTGCTGCCGGCTCCGAGCTTTCAGGTTTTGGTGTTGCAACCTCAGCGCTGTCTTCTTCAGGACGAGTGGATGCCGTGCTCTGCTCAAGACTCTCTGGAACTTCCTTCTTGCCTGGGACTTCTGCTTGCCCTTCCTCACTTGCATTTTCTGCCTTTTTACGCTGTTCTACCCCCTCTACCTCCCTTTCACCTCCCAGAGGCATGCTGTTGCAGTGGTGCTGATCCCTCTTGGCTGTCACTTGATCTCCACTTGACTCCAAGCCATCACTTACTGGAGAAGTCCAGCGAGTCTCAGGGAGCCTGGAACCACCCGGGGGTCTCACAGCCCCACCGTTCACATCCCCACCACCCTTCTCACTTGGCATTTCCACAGCTGCGTTTTTCTCACTGACATTTTCAGCCTCAGTGTTTGCAGCGGATGAATTTACCTTAGCGCTAGAGGCAGAGTGCCCCATGTTCAGGTTTATGGCCAAGTTGTATGTTTTGCTTCTCGATGTTCTTTTATCAACTTTCCTCCGTTTTACAGCTGCATCAGCAGTCTCTGGCACTGCTGAGTCTTTGGTGCTTGCATCGTCTTCTTTTGATGTTTCCTGGTCCTCTTCTGGTTTTAAGAGCGGAACCGACGAGGGGATTTCTGCATCAATTGCACATTCTCCCAGATTACGGGAAATGTTTTCAATATCAGTAGGGCTTTTCAATGGTCCACTCTTCTTAGCATCTGCCATATTTGCATCCAGTTTTCTCTTCTTGCTCTCCTTTGTGCAATCATTCTCTGCCGTACCCTGCGCTTCTTCAGTCTCACTGTTTACATCCTTCTCCTGATGGGTAGATGAAACCTCTTTCTCCTCTTCATCATCCCCTCCCTTCGAAACGCCATCCCCGTCCCCTCCCTTCGAAACGCCATCCCCGTCCCCTCCCTTTGAAACGCCATCCCCGTCCCCTCCCTTCGAAACGCCGTCACTTAACTTCTCTTTTACATTTTCATCATTCACTTTAGGCTGGAGGTCTGCAGCACCTCCACCTTTCTCTTCCTCCTCTACAGACTGGTTCTGCTCCTTTTCCACAGAACCATCACATTTTGTACCAGGAGTTTCCTCTTTATCTTCAGCCTTTTGGTGCAGCTGCGACGTGGCAGAGCAGGGTTTGTACTTCAAGAGTTTGTCCTGTGGTCCCCATACGAAGCCGCCTCGAGGTTTGAAGTGTTGCCAAGCATAGTGGACCAGTTCTCTTCTCTTCTGTTTGCTTCTGATGGTGAACAGGAAGTAATCCAAGGCACTTCTCTTGACATTTGGTAACGTCTCCTTCACCAGAGTTTCCGTTAGGAAAAACTTGACCAAGTGCACTTGATAGTGTTCATATCCCATCTCCCCCAGGCACTTCAGGATGCGTGTAATCCGCAAATTGTTGTGACTGTACCTGAAATAAACAGACCAGTGAAGTTGTTAAGTGTGTCTTACAAGCTTGAAGTCCCAACAAACCCCCAGGGTACCTGCAGAATGTTTTGTGCATATTGACTGTGATTTGTTAAAGGCTATTTGACAATCCACATGGGAGTACAGGTGGGCTTTAAAGAACCTACTGCTGCTGTCTGCCTTTAGCAGCACCTTCCTAGCCCTTCTTGGACTGCTTGGATTAATCATCTCAGCTGCCTGGAAAAGTTGTAGCTTTCTGCATCACCCCCCAGTAGAGAACAGCCGCCCCACTGGGTCAGACACACAGGTCCATGCAGCCCAACACCCTGTCCCTGGCAGCGACCCTGCAGGGTAAGTCTGGAGAAAAGTGTAAGAACACAGGCATGGAAGGATGCTGCCAGAAATTCATGACTTGGGATTTAAGCTTGACAGAGGGATTTTTTTGGTAGTTTTTTTTTTTTTTTTTAACTTGACAGTCTTAAGTTGGTTTTTTTTCTTTTGTGAGTCCACCCAGTCCCTTTAGGATCCCTTGTTGATCTCATTAAGGGTTCTAGAATATGAAGGGTCATTACTATCTCTATGATAAGACCTGCAGTAATATAAAAAACATTAACATCAATCTGCAAGCACTTTTTGACAAAGGATTCAAGAATCAGGGAAGCATATGGAAACACTCCTATTTGTAGTTTAACAGTATGCTACAAGGGAATTTGGCTACTTGTGAAGATGTTTCAGTGATCCCAGCTTAAAATATGTCTTTAAACACAAGCTCTGCTAGAGCAAATAACATCTCCAAGTCTACATTTCATACTTTAGGAGACCAACATGAAGAATGCCTGCTGTTAACAGCTGTACCAGATACAAAAGAAAACCAATCTCAGCTGGCTCACTATTATACTTGTCACTTATTAAAGTGACAGAGTGTGATGACCCACAGTCAGAGGCTGAGCCAAACTAAAAGCACTTTATCTAGCTAACCTTCTTATCAACAAAAGCCTCCGCTCCTCAAGGGCTGAGGATTTTCTTGACTTGGACTCTTTTTTATTTCTCCAAGTGTCTGGCTGTAGGAAATGAGCAGCAGCGTAAGCAGAGACTCACCAGTTCAAGTTCTGAAATCGCTCAGCCCAGTTCTCTGCTCTCTTCAGCTCCCCAGTCTCCTCGTTGATCAGAATGATCCCATAAAATCTCAGCATGAGCTGATAAGCACGTATAAACCTTTGCATAACTTCCTTGGACTTCTTAAAGGCCTGAAAACCAGACGGACCAGTAAGAACAAGGTGGAACTCCCTAATGACCTGCACCAGTGGCAGTGGCACCTGGATTATCTCACCAAGCGTTTCATCTGCTGCTGCGGCTGCCGGCAGACAGAAGACACACCAATGCCCAACAGGGCTTGAGTGAGCTCCGTTCACTCTGCGGCCTCAACGAAGTAATTTTAAAAAACCTCAACTTCAAAAATAAGGCATTTAGGGAAAATCCTATCATCCTTCAGATCTCAAAAAAAAAAAGCTTTAAATACCTGGATTTCTTGACAGGTGAGTGGTTTGGCACGCCAGTTCATCCCACGTTCGCGTAAAGGGAACAGCCTGAAGGGAAAGAAATTTTCAGCCCAGATGAGCAAAGATGACATCCAACCCAGGGTACTCATTTCGTTAAAACTAAAAAAAGATTCCAACAATTGTGATACTATGGGCATCTCTTAAAGAGCTCACCTCATGGACATAGCAGGAGTTTACGATGTGCCTGACACATCCCTCCCACAACAGCAGTGTCTGCATCAGTGATAACACGCTTTGCTTATCTGGATCTCTCCCTGCCCTAACGCTCTGTTCTGCAGTGCGCTGTACGAACAAGGAGGACTGACATCTATTGCCACCGCTGCACTGGAAACCCGTGTGTTCAGGATTTCCCCTGCATTGTTTCCAGAACAATATAACTTAATAAAAATAAAGTAGACGCAAGTTTCACTCAGGAGTGATTCTGAGCCTTTTGGGAAGCTGAATGCAGGAGCACGGATGCAACGGACTCTTAGAAGAGGCACAGCTAAAGAGAAGCACTATGGTAATGCAGACAGCTTACCACTGTATGTAAGAATGGTTTTCTTCCAGAATTTCATAGTTGTCCCACCAAGATTCAAGCAGATCTTCAATATGCAAACCTGAAAAGGAAAAAAAAAATCAGGCAAGAAGGAATGACACCAAATAACAATTAAAGTTAACCAGTCGCCCAAGGTGGCTCATTATCCAGAGCCAGGAGTTCACATACAGGCATTAGCTTCTCTAACTAGACAAACATCCTGGTAAGCCAGAAAAAAACCTGTAGCTTTCTACCACCAAACAGAAAATTGAGGAACATACAGCAGGAACAAGGACATTTTAAAACAGAAATTCTTGGTGTTTTTTTTTTTTTGTTTGGGGTTTTGTTTTTGTTTTTTTTTTTTTTTTTTTTTAAATAATTGTCCCACATGGATCAAGTGATTCTTTCACCAATTAAAACAGCTGCAGCCAAGTTGTATCAAACAGTCATCACACAAGGTACTCACCCTGGGGCAAGAAACAAATCTCATTTTTATAAAAGCTTAAGTTCCACATCTCTTCTTCCTCCTCATTTTCTGATTCTATCAAACCCTGGAGATCAAGATATCAACAAACAGCAAGGTTTTAAAAGGCAGTATTCACTTCATCACTTCTCCTTGCTTTCCCTCATGTTTCCTAAACATTTCAAGACAAATCCTAAAAAACGCGTTTTGGGAAGCAACAGCTTGTTTCTGATGCACCCACACCATCATCCCTTCCCCCTCCCAAATGAATCCTTTAACAGTTCTGAGCCCGTCGATGTAAAGACAAAAGGGTCCTCTCAAATCTAGGAAGTGTTGAGGAAGAGCCACAGGAGTATCTGCACCGTCATTTCGCCCATACCGGGTAATGTCGTCTGTATCTCTGCAAGTCTTTCGCTGCATTCCAGTTGCGCCCTCCTGAGAACTAGAGAAGAGACACACATCAGGGATCTAGAATAAAGTTTTATCCTGAAAAAAAAAAAAAAAAATCCCCTGCCTGTCGCTCTCCTGTGCCCTCCGCTCTGTACTGCCAGCCCCCCAAAAACCAGCCAGTTTGTTACTGCAGTTGCTTGGACCAAGAGAAGTTCACAGCATCTGCTTTAACTAAAACATTTCTTTTTCTTTCTAGTCTGATTAATCAAGGTCTTCATGCTTTATCCTCCATCCCAGCTGGGTTTTCCTACAGAATGGTCAGAAGTAGCTGGAAATCCCAAATAGTCAAATTAATTTTCTTCCCTAACAAGAAGGAAAGCAAGACAACTCTCTCTCAAGTCTCTCTCTGAGTCACTGTATACCCCGGTCAATATAGAGATCAGACATTTAAAACTGTAGAATTCAAGATGCAGAAATATCCCTTAAATTCAGGATTCTCATCTCCTGCAGACATTATTAAAATAAAAGTTTTCTTCATCTCAAGAGCAGCCTTGCTGACTTGGCATCGTGCTGATCTAGACAGTGGACAATAAGAGAGCCACGTGGTCACAGCAGATGTTTGTTTGACTTCTGTTCAAATCATCATCACTGTTCATCTCTCCAAGAAAGCAAACTTTATGTCAAGCCTACCTGAAAACTCCTGTGAGACAGCGGTGATGAATTTGATCTTGGCTCCTACAAATAAAAGGCATTTAGTTGGAAACATTTTGAAACCAAACTTCACCAATAAAATTAAAAAAAAATACACAAAATGAGAATACCCACAGCAGCCACTCACATGATCCCTATCAGTTGCCAAGTGACAGATTGACCTAGTTACAGCTGAATTCACTTCATTTTACTCATAATTCAAATTGCTCTAGAGAAAAACCTGTGGTGCCCCATCCACCCGGCAACTGGGTGTCAGGTTCATTCCCAATGGAGCATTCAGACAGAAAGAAAAAGGAAATGCTCTCCCAAGTTATTTTTTTAACTTCATTTGATACTTCTTAATCTAATCTACAGAGAGAAATAATAAATAAAAAAAAAAAACCAAAATCACTTTCTAGTGACACTGACCACTGGTTTGTTAATCAAGGCAAGACCTAGATGAGATTTGGTAACACCTTCTTGTAACGGTCATCCATTGTTGATTGTTAATGCTTAAAATTTATGAAGCATGCACAGCATTTGGGAGATCCAACCTTTATCCATAGAGGGAAGTCCTCTATGCAGAATTTTTAAAATTACATTTAAAAAATACATTGCAACACATTTCCATTTTAGCCATGACAACACAGACCAAAACAGGCGGCAGAACTTCCCACAGCCCATGGCCCACGCAGCATTAGGGATCCAAGCGCTGGTGTCCATCCCCGGAATCTACCCAGACTGCAGCACGCACGCAGCTGTGAAAAGCTCTGCTACACAGCTAACACTGGGAAAAAAGTAAGTGGCTGTGAATACAAGACGAAGAAATACGTTCAGCCAGAAGAGATCAATGTTATTCTTCTGTTCAAGATGTAAGCAGAGACTGGGATTCAGCACTTTGAAATTCTTCGATGCTTTAACTGTAACTTCTGAACTCTAAGGATGAAATTCTGATACACGTAGAATTAATGAAAATTTTGTTCCCAGTTACAGAACAATCAATTTCCAGATATTCTTTACACTTGGGGTTCTAAAAGAACATCCTTTAACACAGTCAGCTGGGACGGACTAACAGCAGACTGGCTCCCATTTTGAAACAGAACTGGTTTGTGGAGAGTAAGCGTAGAGGCAGATGCGATGCCACGGTGCTGCAAGGCTTGTCTAGAAACAAAACACCCCCAGGAGAAAGGCGTTAGAGAGGACAAGATGGGGAAGCAAAGGGAGCAAAAGTCAGCCCTCCCTCCAAGTTCCTGGGTTTCTATAAACTTCTGCTTAAGCCACACAAAACCAAACTTCCCTTTCTTTCCAGGCTAGAAAAACAAACTAAACTGCAAGACTGAAACTTGCATGTACAAACCAAACCCCTTATTTCTCCCAACACCGACAGTTCAAGTGGGTTTCTCCCTCCAAACCTGCACCGCATCGGTCAGAACGTGCATCGCTGTGCAAAGAGCACGAGGAAAGCAGAGAGGGCAACACAAAGAAAGAGACAACAAAATCCTAGAAGAGCGATCGAAACCTTTTGTGGATGAAGAGTTCGGAGAAGGCAGAACTACAGGGCTTGTGATTAAAACACGGCTTTGAGAATCTGAACCCCATGAGCTACAGTGGAGGTTTTAAAATGAGCACAAACCTCGAGATTTTCAATGATTGCTCACAGAAGCTAAAAGCACCAAAATGCAAAAGAGGGGAGAAGATACACCTGCAGGAATTTCAGACCCCGAATATGGAGTATTTGCAGAGACACAAGTGGAATGCAGAGATAAAAGCAGAATTTTAAGTTGGTTTTGAAAGTGCATAGGGAAAATAATAATAAAAAACTCTAACCTCAGTATTGAATAAAAACATTAGCAGCTTCAGCCATAAAGTATACCATCTAGGCTGAGGGGAGAAGAATGAGAATTAGTGTAATATAAGCAGAAGTAGGAACTAGTTCTGAATACTGATTCATGCCTTCTGCAGCTTGTAAATGCATAAATGGAGAGCAGAAGATTTCCTGTTTATTTCTGTATTCATTCTCACTGCCTTCAAACATTTTTCCAGGCACTGTTGGTCAGAGTCCCACATTCATCACTGAAGGAAGAACTCCTCCTTAAAGATGCTGAACAATAACCCAGTGGCCCTGAGTCTCAAGGACAACGTCCTCCCTTGGAAGGCAAAGCGTGAAAACACTCGCTGGAGTGAAAAACTGGTCCTTGCTTTTACAGTTGTCACAATCCAGAAGTTGCTCTAAGGAAAAAAAAAACCCACCTGAAGAATAAACACATTCTAAATTAATAATAAAAATGTTCTAGAGGCATTAAAACTCCTGAACAAAACCAGAACTCCAGCCATATACAAAAGAAAATTGACAGTATGCCCTGAAACAATGCAAAACACTTGAAAGGAAGCCCTGCCTCTGAAGTATGACAGCGACTCTGCCTAAAATACCTGTGTGCCTTCCCCGCAGACCTACCTGCACAGCTAAGGCTGCCCACAGTCCCTGCAGGAAACTCCAGGAAGGCGCAGAGATGTGCAGCAGCATGTCCCTCTGCTCTATTTAAACTTGATTTTGTATAGAGTGGGTGTTTTTAGAGGAAATCACGAGTGTTTGGAATACTATGTTGCACAGATTTTTTTTTAAAGGGAGGTTATTTTAATGTCCTAATGTGTATTTAAAAAAATAAAGTTTAATATTAAACTCTTTTTAAAAGTGTATTAGTTGGAAAGCTTTATCTACCTATTTATATTCTAATAATACAGATGAGTCGCTGAAGTGAAACTCAAGCGAAGGATTAGTTTCCATTTCCCCGAAAAGGGAGGAGTTAAGTTGCAGTGTGTTTTGACTGACCCAGGAAATACTGAAAAAGAGAGAGACACAGTTTTGCACCAGCCAAAGCAATGCTGTAGAAGAAATGACTGACACTCACTGTCAAACACATTGATGCTAAAGACAGGAACCTCAGGCAAGACTAACAAGCTCCTTTTATTTCCAATCAATGTTATTTTAATAAAACAAATGTTGTATTAAACAACAAATATGTTGACATTTTGCAGCACTACCTCATTAATTAGAGCTGTTTTTTAAAACATCAGTGGGTTTTTTTTTGTTTTGTTTTCTGAGTTGCTCTAAGTATGCTCCCTAGGGGAAAAAAAAAAAGTCTAAAAGAAATAAAGTTACAGCTTATTTTTAAAAGTGAGCAGATGTTACGTGATGGCTTTTTATTGATGGCACAACAGAGCATATGAAAGGCCACCATACAAAGATGAGGATACCAACAAAAAACTTTAAAAACAAGGAGTTACTGAAGAATATCAACGTCAACAGCGTTAAATCCAGCAGCCACCAGAATGCTGTGAACTGGCAGGTGCCGCACAGAAACCAGAACTTGTATTTATGGGATAAAGGATTCAGATCACAGGGAATGGTGGGGGGGAAAACAAATATTAAACCCCAGCTCCTGGCAGTCTAACGGAACTTATGGGGTCATAAAGTCCCCGCACACCTCTGCCAGCCCCAGAGCTCATTTCTGACTCCTCTCTTTTAAGATTTGCTTCCTCAAGATGAGAGCAAAACGAGATGCTGGCGATCGCTGCCAGGACACCGAACCCTTTGGCTTCCCGCAAGGATTTTAATCTGTTCCAGGGAACCAGGACAGCGGGGAAAGCGCCCGGAGGCACCGACAGGACAGCCTCCAGGGCTCCGGTACCTCTCCCGGTACCGCTGCGGCTCCCGGACACCTCCCGGCCCCTCC
>NW_010117697.1:0-29798 GCF_000699245.1 Pterocles gutturalis
ACACTGGTCCCAATACCAACCCCTGCGGAGCACCACTCTTCAGTGGTCTCCACTTGGACATTGAGCCATTGACCGCAACTCTTTGAGTGCCACTGTCTAACCAATTCCTTATCCAGCAAGTGGTCTTCAAATCCATGTCTCTCCAACTTAGAGGTGAGGATGTCATGTGGGACAGTGTCAAAGGCTCTGCACAAGTCCAGGCAGATGATGTCAGTTGCTCTTCCTCTGTCCACCAGCGCTGTGGCCCAGTCGTATAAGGCCACCAAATTTGCCAGGCATGATTTGCCCTCAGTGAAGCCATGTTGGTTGTCACCAATCACCTGCTTGTTTTCCATTTGCCTTAGCATAGTTTCCAGAAGGATTTGCTCCATGATCTTGCTAGGCACAGAGGTGAGACTGACTGGCCTGTAGTTCCCCGGGTCTTCCTTATTTCCCTTTTTAAAAATGGGGGTTATGTTTCCCCTTTTCCAGTCAGTGGGAACTTTAACAGAGTGCCACGACTTCACAATTATGATGGTAGCGGTTTAGCAACTTCATCTGCCAGTTCCTTCAGGACCCACAGATGCACCTCATCAGGTCCCATGGACTTGTGCACCTTCAGGTTCTTTAGATGGTCTCGAACCTGATCTTCCTTATGCTTTTGCCCTAACCTTTCAGAAGAGACTGTGAAAGAAAGGGAAACAGAAAAGAGTAAAAGCCAAAGTGTGGAAAATTAAGATTCCAATGCATATGATAGAAATTTACATTACCTTTTTAAAATAAATGATTTTTCCCCCTTTTTCAAAACCTGTGGAAGTAACTATAAAATTTTTCATTTTATTGGTGTTTCTACAAAATTGCACTTGCAGAATTTAAGCATTTCATTTTTTTCTGTTACTAGTTTTACACAAATAAAAATAATTCAAATCCCACATAATAAAATAAAAATGATTTTTCTATACTTTGTCTACTAAAAAGTGTGTGATTTTTATTTGCTTGTTTCATTTTTTCTTTATTCTCTAAGTTTTTGTTTTCCTTTTTGGCAGATTCTAATTATTTCTTAACAGTTGTCCTCTACTCCTTGCTGATATGCAATGCACCATTCATGCATTGAAAGCCTCTACTGTCATCCATGGTTCTTGTCCAAAGACAAGAAAAACTGAAAACTACTGTCAAAAAACAGAGACAAGTGTGAAATGCTACAGAACTTTGCTTTTTTAGCATTGCTGCCCATGAAGTTAGAGCCAGTTTAGAGCATAGCAGTTTATTTTTATTTTATCCATCACACGGTGGCTAAAAACAGATTCTTCTTACTGATGATATTCTGCTCCCTTTGCATTCTGTGCCCTGCAGATGAAATATTCTTTGACTAAAGATTTAATTTTGAATATTGGCCTATCCTGCCTTAGTGTGAGACTATGTGTACGTGGTGCTGGTGGTGGTTTAGATTGGGCTGACTGGCAATCTTTCTGGGAAAGATTTCACAGAAAGATTGTGTTCACATTTATTTATAAATATAACTGATAATATTTATACTTTCCTGGCATAGTTTTAGCATGCAGAAAAAAACCTGAAAAATCAAGAGTTGGCTACACGTTTTTATACTCCGTTATTTCTAATTAATTGTGTTTAAAGAAATAGGGCTATGAGACAGGAATTAACAGCAATACTGTAATAAATTATTAGCACACCTTGAATAATGCCAAGATAAGGTACATGATGCATATTTTGTTAGTTCCGGTTATGCATATAAGTGATGGCTTGCACAGAATTATTTGCTCCTTTTAATCCAATATGTTGTTGGTCAGACAAATCTGTGGTTCAGTAGGGGAAACTGGCAGGAGGATTTATTTTTAACCTTAGGATTGTGTTTCAACTTTGAACCTGCTTCTCTGACTACTACTACAACAAAGAATGCTCTGCTGCTCAGAAGTCAGAAGGCACAATATTAATCTCCGTGAAAAAAGTCTCAGCTGAAGATTTTCTAGTAAGATTTAACTTTAACTCCAGCATCTGAGGATCATATAAGGAATGGCCGGTGACCTATTTTTTGCTCTTCAAAGCCTTATGAATTGTGCCCTAAATCTCAAAGTCATCTGCAACGTGCTTTCTAAGACAATTTAAAAATACAGTATTGGAATGAGGGTGAGACTGTAGTGTCACATCATTCTCAAGGAAAATATTTTATTGTACAAATTTCTGGAATAGCAATACCTTTTATTGACTTTGAAATAAAAGGCCTACTGAACATTTATTGTTAAAATGTCAAACGAAGAGTTTCTGAAATCCCACAAGCTTCATCTTCACATTTTTATTTCATACTCTGATGAAAAGACATAGAAATAGAAAAGGTTTCACAGGTGATACAGAGATCTTTTAACCCCAGACATAGTTACAGCCTATGAAGAGTAACCCAGTGTCCCTGATGTGTCTTGCACACAGAAAGCAGAGTAAGACAACAAAATATATGGAAAATCAGGCTGGTTTGATAATTTTCTGATGGAATTGCAACAAACCAATGTGATTAGCAGATTGAGATAGGCTTTCCCAATGCTTATCGTAACTTTTGGCATCATATCGATTAGCTAAACTCAACTATGACAAACAACCGTGTGTCACTGTATCTAAGGAAGAAAATGAAAGATTGCCTTTCTTTCACAACCCTGTTCAGCTGTCCATTCCTGTGCATCAAAGCATATAAAATCACCCTGTCCTTTAAAACACAAATGTAATGGGACTTAAGCAACTACTTGCAAGTGAGCACATGGTTGGTTTTGCAGCATACAGACACACTGGAAATACTTTGGTGAAAAAGAACTGTTATGTAGCTGTGTCACATCAGCCAGATAGCTGTTGTAAAATTTTAAGGGGATAAGAAAATTTACAGCTAAATTATATTAAAAAAAAAAGTGATGAAATAAATTATAAAACTACTGTAGTGTTCTTTTTATCTGTTTTAAGGAAATTGGTTAATTTAGCACTTGAATGCAAATGTGCCTTCTCCATATGTCAAGAAATGTCAAATGAAAGTGGTATAATTATTCTGATACTATTCAAGTATTATTCCACGCAATCTAAACACAATCTTATGTTTTCCATGAGATAACGTGGTAGACATATTAAAAAAAAATATTCCTAGCACTGAAATAATCCAACGTTAATAGGTACCGGATTATTGTAACAAGTTATATATGTTTTATGCATATTTAAAAGTAAAATAAAAACCAATGTTAGTAAAGTATGTAAGACTGACAGTTCAAAATAATGAATTATCTCCTGCATATCTAGATCATGCAGAAACTGAGGTATAAGGGTGATAGCAGTATTTAGTGCATTCTGTAGTCCTCTGTACTGTTCCTCAAGTGTCCCAACATTCTAGACCTGCCTTAACTCTGAGACCACTATAAAGAAAGAAGAGCATGAAAAGGAGTTAGTTTTCTAAAGGTCATTGGGACATATTTGTACCTCCTGATAATGTCAACACCTGAAGGAAAAGACATGAGCTTTTCATGTTGTTTTTTTCTCACCTGAACACTGTCAAGGAATTTTTAATTAGGAGACCCCTTAATATCTCTCCCTATGTTGTGTTTAGACACATCCACCCATTTAGGGGGAAAAAAAAAAAGGTCTTAGGTTGTCCTACCAGATGGAGTCTGAAAATTGGGTGTATCACCGCACATACTCCTTATACCTCCACCAGCTCACATACATCATGAATAGAAGTCAAGTTATTGATCATGTTAGAATCCTAGTAATAAAATGTACTAGAAAAGTATAAAACTTGATGATGATAACATCTTTGTTCATATCGAAACAGTGATGGACAGGTTGCTAATGCATTAAGATTTCTTATTTGATGGATATGCCATTCTGCAAGTTGATGGTTCAACGTTAACTTTAATAGAAAAAGACATCTTACTGCTGTGCCTCACTTTTAAAAGGATTACCATAGCTGTCTATACTCAGCACTTAAATCGGACCGAAAGAAGTGCCATATCCATCCATCATTGCCAAATGATAGATTTTCATCAGTTCTCAACAAAATTGAATTGCTTGGACAGTGTGCTGAGACAAATTTAATGCTCTCTGGGAAAAAGAGTATTCTTGGCCTTGGCAGCTGAATACCAGCTGCACAAGTTGTGTTCACAGAGCAGCAATTTACTGCATAGTGAAACCCTTAAATCTAACACCATTGTTCTTTTCCTACAGTTTTTAGTTGCTTTTCTTTTCACTTTTATATTTACTAAGAAAAAATTTTTTTTGAAAAATCTACCTTAAAAGAACATAGCAAAAGGAAATTCTGTCTTACCTCTGTTAAAAAATAGGTATTTATTCCTGCATCTGAAGTTACTAATGGAAAAAATACCAGCCAATATATAGAAATCTGAAATCTTAAAACTGGACAAAAAGTGAACAGGAAGGTGGACAATGCTATATGTCCCTCCTGCTGTCTTCCTCTGGCATGAATTTAATCTATTCAAACAAACGCACACCTATACACATAAAAACAAGCTTGAACCAATTCCAAGACCTGAAACCAAACACTGGATTTTTATTCGGTTTTTTAAATAGACTGTTACTCCATCTGCTTCTGGATTTCAAATAATCAGTGGACCTAGTAGAAATTAAATGTCTCTCTTAATGTTTAAAGAGGTTATCCAAAAATACTTCCTTTGTAACATGGCAGAGATGTAATGTGCATCATACCTTGTAAGGAATGTGGCACCTCCAGAACAATTGTCCAAGCTAAAATAATTCCATTATTCCACTATGTTACACCCAGAACGACCTCAGTGCTCCAGCATCCAATGGCATAATGGGAGAATGCTTCCAATGAATTTCATTATTTAGTTAGCTAAAAATGTGAAGGAGGTCAAAAATAGGACAAGGTCTTATGTTAAACATTTAAACATTCGATGTTATATCTAACGGAGCAGAATGGGGAGGGGGATTTTCAAGAAAGTATGCCAAGGGGTAAATAAAAGTAGGTCTTTTGGTCAAAAAGCCAGTGTTACTTTTCTACTGCACTTTGAAAAATCTAAATTTAAAAATAAAATTATGTATTTTAATAAGTGATGTAATAGATTGCTATTGTCATCTGTAAAACACAGTATCATTTGATATGTGCAAATATTATTGGAAACATTAAAAAAATGTTAACAGATCAAATTAATGTGCAAGCAAGAGGAGATACAGCTCCTTAAATTACCAGAATTTATGCTAGCAAACTATATTTTATTAGGTGCTATCACTGAGATTAATCTGATAGATGTGCAGAACTTCAAGACCTACAGGTTAATATTGTGATTTTGCTAATTTTAAATGTGAACAAGCGTTTTTTAAAAATATATATTTTTTAATGTCCTGGTCTTTTCTGAGATACACATTCCTCATGTTGTGCCATATCCCGTGTTAAGGTCTTGGAAGTTTTAGAGGCTTACAACAGAAGAGTAATTTACTAATATAAGCTACACATAGAAGAGATAATTCAATGAAGAATGGATTCCAAAAATAAGTTTGAGTTGTCAGAAAATGTCCAACTTTTTATTGTTTCACATATATTTTCTGATAACTTAAACTAATTTTCAGAACATATTCTTCATTGAGCTATCTGTCTTTTCTACAAGCTTTAGCCAAAAAAATCTTCCAAGCATGCTTCTTTCCTGGTAAGCTTGTTTGCTAGTTTAAAAATTTCTGCATTAAACGCACTTGCATTGCTGCTGAAGTTTTTGTTGATTAAGACCTGTTTCCAGTAAAGTTTGAGTGAAACTTATTGATCATCAATGGGAAAACAATGCTTCTACTGAGATCTAAAAAATACCAGGATCATCCAGAAAAAAAGCTCTCCTCATTCATTCCATATAAGTGAATTAAATTATTTTATTTTTGTTAAGTACAATCACAAAGAATGCAAATTCCATGTAGTTCAACCAACTGGGAAAACAATATTTTCTTCTCTGAACAGTAATTTCCACTACTACCATCATTTTAACTTAAATTAAAAATATTAGTTGTACCAGGATTTGAATAAAGAAACTTGTACCAAGTCTGTAGTCTACCTGTTCTGTATAATGTTGAATGTACGTAGTCAAAGCACCTTCAATGCTGTTGAGCATTACTAATGTACAACTGAGTGTCAGCAAATGTTACTGTAAGGGTCAAGACATAATGTGAACAAAGAATTTAAACTCTAGCAGGCAGTTAGATTTGAATGTACATAGTCAAAGCCACCTCTTGATATCAGCACCTTCAATGCTGTTGAGCATTACTAATGTACAACTGAGTGTCAGCAAATGTTACTGTAAGGGTCAAGACATAATGTGAACAAAGAATTTAAACTCTAGCAGGCAGTTAGATTTTTACCAGACTTTTCTTGAAGTAAGAAATGCCTGTGAAGGCCATTTGTTAGAGGTCTTATTTATCATGTCAACACATTTGATGAAGAGATGCATCACTAGGTGTACTCAGGTACCTGATAGTGATAAAATTACAAATGTGACAAAGCTTGTCAATCAATATCTATAGTAAATGTTTCCAGAATGGTTTAAAATTACATCTGTGTAGGATAAGAATCACTAATTATTACAAATATATATACATCTCAGTAAACTTGTTTCAGTGTGTTTGTTTCTCAATTTTCTCTCCTCATCAGTTTCCAAAATCAATTTATATCTTCAAATTATATATATGAATTTTAATATATAGATTTCAGTACTTCTGTCTTAATCAAGCAGCTGCAAAGAGCCACCAATTTTCTCTTTGTTTACAATTATGCAAACTTTTATAACTCACTGATTATGTGATACATTGCCTAAGGAGCAAACCGAACCTCTAAGTAGCACATTTGTAAGTGTCCCCAAAAGCAAGCCAGTATGCATACAAACTATACCTCACGATTGATAAGGGACTCTGAGGTAGCACACAGCTGTAAACAGCTGACTGTTTATGAACACAATGGCACAGTAACCAGTTATATATAGACTATATTACAGTAGACATGAACATCTTTCAGAATGTGAAGCTGAGTATGCAGAATTGAGGAGTTAATGAGTGACCCGTAACAACAAAGCAGAATGCCATCAAAAATGCTTTATGCAAGAAAAGGAAATATTAGGAAGCATTTCAGCATATTTTACAGAGCTACTTGAAATCTGGTAGTTCTTTCCCAAGAGATTTTTTCTGATATTTTAATGAAAAATTATGAAGAAAAGTGTTATATCTTTTAATATTCGTCAGTGACCTGTGTAATAAAGTACTGCAAAAATTTTAAGAAAAGTCCTTTCTGAACTATTTAAACACCAGATTTCTTATTTTAAATATTACATACTTTTTGTGAAGTTAAGATTGTCCAAGTTCTCTGCTTTCTTAAAGTCAGAGTTTTCCTGTAGACCCACTGATATCATACCTCTTGAGAATGACAAGATGGCAGGATCTTTTTTTTTTTTTCCTCGAATAGATACTTTGAGTTAAAATTTAAATCTTTATGCATAAATTTGCAATTTTCTGATTTTTTTGGTAAAAATAGGAAAGAAAATAGCTGATGAGTTATGGCACAGTTATAGCTATCAGAAAAACAAGCGAGAACAACTATTAATTATTTAATATTGACTACAATAAGTTGAATTTGAAGTAGTTACAAGAGAAACAAGAGATATTTTGAAAAATAATACACATCTGTTGTGTTTGGGGATAAAGACAAATCTTCAAATACTATGTGATACAAAATGAACAATCTGATGTAATCAGCTTTTAGCACTACAAGAAATAGCTTTTTACAACCATTTAGTTCTGATTTTGTACTTCCTATTGCTTACCCTGGTAATTATATTATGCTTTTTTAAAAGACATGATTCAGATTGCAGCTCAGAAAACTTCCCCCCCCCCAAATTATTTATCAACCCATTAGCATCATCAGGGAATGTCTGTCCCATCAGCTTCTCCACAGCACTCTGTAATGGCTAATAACGCACTGTGAACTGTTAAATACTCTTTTTCCATCACAGACTAGAAAAGTTGTTACATTTTACAGATATTCTGGTTCTTGATTAAGAGGTTCTGGCTTTGTGTTATTTGGCATCACATCAGACAATCCCTTATAATACCTTCAAGGGTATTCTTCTTTTACTTCTTTTACACTTCTTTTACTTCTTTTACACTTCTTTTACATTGGTTATCTGGGTAGAGAAGACAAGAATTAATGATCTGAGAAGACCGGATTCATGCCACAAACTTGCACATGAGGCTGTAGGAATGGAGTATAATTCAGAAAAAGCAACCTTTATACTTAAATGAGTCATCTCTTCTTCATTTAAAGGGGACAAATATAATATTCCTTCTCTCATTTCTTTACCAAGTGCATAAACAAAGAATTTTTGTGTCCTGCAAAAAGATTGGATTGGATGATTTCATTTGATATAGATAAAACAATGTGAGAGACAGCACACATGCAAACATTAGACACCTCATACACACCTGATATGCTTAAAAACTAAATGTTATAGAGGGAACATGAGTTACAGATTAGAGATAAAAAGACATTAAATTCAATGTCTTTATTTGTAGTAGATATAATAACTTACATTTTGATGCCTTTTTATCTCCTGCTATTTCAAGCATGCTGAACTTCGTGTAAAAAAGAATATATATCCAAAATAAAAATGCACAAAGAATGCTACACATATATATAAATAAATATACACAACAATCTTCACCTTTTTTTTAGAGCCAGCATTTGTAAAAGCAATAAAAATATAAAACATCCATCTGTAACATCAAATGATAAATGACATTCAAAATTTGCTGACATCAACAGAAATTCTTCCACTAATTCCATTAGGTATTATGTTACAAAACCTAATTATTGTTGTTTTTTAAATACAAATCACATGGATTTCTTTCTAATTGTGACTTATCTAAGTATCTTTAATGTTCTAGTATCTTCAATGTTTGAGGAAGTTGTAGAATTTGGAAAATGCAGTTAATTTAGCAGAGGTTTTTCAATATAAATGGGAAAACTTGCCTTTAAGGGTTATTTTGTGGGTCACAATGTTTCTTTAAAAGCACGTCCTTGAAGTGGTTTGCAGAACCAAGTGAAGCTGCCTGAAATCAGGCGACTCAGAAACTGCAGTTCATTGTCTCTAAAGCAAAGACCACCTTTCCTATAGCACTTCAGTTTCTGATTTTGATATTGCGTTATTAAAGATATCAACTATGCAACAGCTGAACTGAAGCAACCTTCCTAATAAGATGATGCAGGATTGCATTTCAGCTCTAACCAACAACTCTCAACAAGATCTTTCTGCATGAGGTACTGTTTAAAGCAAACAAATTATCAAATCCTCAAAACTCAATTTCACGTCATTCATATGTGTTGTTTTAGACCTTTATTGAGTAGGGATCTAGCAAAGACAGGATTATCATATTCTTAACAACAAACAAAAACCTTTCCAAAAAAAGGAGAGGGGAAAGCACAAAACCTGAAATCTGAGTAATCTCAGGGTACCATAAGTGGGAAAAGAAAGGGAATTTGAGGGGACATCAAGGGGAACATCCCCTGCAGAGCCACCGTGCTCTGAAAAATGCCAGAAGCATTTGAATGCTGCCCACGGGTTGCACCTGAGAAAGGTCCAGTGATTACAAGTCTCTGGCGTGTACCCAGTCAAAATTTCCTCCTCTCAATGCCGTGATCAGTGCCTGTTGGAGACATAGTTGAGACAGGGTAGGTTCTTTATCATATTACAGGGTTTTCATAAGAGTGAATCAAATAATGACATTTCCAACAAAGGGAGAAGTTTCATGGTTTTCCCTTTATCAAATGTGACTGCAAGACAGATTTATAAAAGTATTTAGATGTTAAAAAGCTTAGAAAAACAGGTATTTCAAGAACAGCCAAATAGACAGTATTCCATCTATATTTCTGTATCTAAATGTCTTTCATTTTTTATTTGCATGGCCTTCAGAATTGCCCAGAAAATAGGAAACAGCAACCTTTAGAACATAATGTAAATCTGTGTCTTTGTGACTTTGGTTCTGTCTGAAGTATTTAAAGGAGTGTGAATTAAAGAGCAGATCAGAGTGTAATAAACCGATGAACAATGCTCCTTACGTTAACACTGCAATGAAGTTATCCTCTTCAGATAAGTTACCTATGGCTCCCGCTGAAATTTGTGGCGCACTTTTCCTGGAGGGACCATCATTCACTTCTTTAAGCCACATGGCTTAGTGAAAGGCAAGATGAGATGGTGGGTGGGTTTTTTGTTCAGAAAAGTAATTACTGTATCTCTTTTGTTTGTGCTGTAGGTGGGGATACCCTCCAGAGTCTATTGAACCACAACAAATCATTGCTTGTCTCTTTCGCTACCTTTCTCTATAGACAAATCTGCCCAAAAGAGGGCTAGTCACAGGTAGTCTGGATGAAAGTCTATCAGGGTCAGTTTATCTCAGGGCTAAGAACCGTTTCTGTTCTTTAATTTAGTAATATGGACATAGTCTGTTAGTTTTGTCTTCTCTTGCCATTCCCACCCCCTCAAATTGGAAACACAGATGGAAAAGCAGTCAGTGCTTTTATATATTTAAATTTAAATATTTAAATAATTTGCATTTCATTTGCTTATTGTTAAATGATAAAGCAAAATAGCACGTAGAAAGTCCTGTGGAAGAAAGAAAAAAGTCTGAAGTGGAAGAGTGGAGCCAGCAAAGTAACTATACCTTAGCCTGACAATTTCCATATGGCCCCCAAGAAACAACACTCTTGTGGAATGATATGAGTACTTGACCTCCTTGTTGTTAACAGCAGAAAGGAGGAAAAAGAAAAGGAGCAAAGAAGTTAGAAACAGCAACTTCTCTAAGCCTCTCAGCATTTGTCTGGACTTCTCATTTACAGAGACTCAGTGACTCCCCTTTAGGAAGGCAACCATGTCACAGTGCTGTATTTGTTGGGAGGGTGTAAGTGAAAAGTGAGGCTGAACAACAGATTCTTTGGGTTATGCAGTATCCTCTGAAATTATTAAGATTAAATTATTAAGATATGGAGACGAGTACAAGGAAGGCAAAAAGAAAAAAAAAAGCTGCAGAACACTACAGGGAAGTTAGAGTATATGAAACAAAAATACCAAGTTCAAACAGGCAAGGAAAATGCACTTTAACTGGAACCTGGTGCAATTTCTTGTGTCCTCTGTCCTGTGATGTCTGCTCCTTTATGACCCAAAAGAGTTGAAGATTTGCAAGGTACAGAGAAGTTCATAGACTAATCATAATGTCTGCTTCCATATATGGTCTACTCTAACAATTTTTTTTGTTTCCTTTGCTAACACATAGGGCCATATAATTGTGATACCCCTTTGAGCAAAACCTGAAGTTCAACTAGTTCAGTTATTGAAGAGAAGAATTTAACAGTAAAAATGGATGGCAAAGAATGAGAGATACTTTATTTAGAATGGATGTCTAAACTTGTCCTTAAAAGATACTGGGATATCCTCTTTGAATTTATAAGCAGGACCTAGAGAAATCCAAGAATAAATTTTCTCTAAAATGAAAGTTGAATATGGACTAAAAAAGTTAATGTGATCTTTAATGCACAGATAATGCATTTAATGATAATCTTTGGTACTGTTTGTAATAACTCTTAAACTGTTGTGTCCAGCTCCAATGTCAGCATGTCAGGAAGACTGCTGAAAACTTGGAAAAAGGTTATAAAAGACCCCCTAAATTTAGAAAAATATACATTATGACAAATACCTCTTTTAGTTTAGCAAACAGGGATTGAACACCTCTTTAAAGGATGACTTTTAAAGGTCCCTTCCAACCCAAACTATTCTATGATTCTATGATAAAATGTTAATTGATGGCTTGATCTGCCCTTCAGAACAAACTTGTATATCTGTGTACATATAAGCACCAGGAACTCAAATTTGAAATCTGTTCTTCAGCTGAGGTGACAAGAGCATTGCAGACCAGAAAAGCTGGGAATTGAATCTCTCTATATGTTTAAAGAATATTATACAGCAACTATATATTATGCGAAGATACATAACATTGTATTGAGGGTATTAACCTTCAAACATTTTTTAAATAATTGTGGTAGACCCTCACTAAAGTATTAAATCAAGTTGGGATATTTCTACACAAGATACAGTATTTCTAGCAAATAAGAAGGGAACATGGGATAATCCCAGGGCATGCTTTATGCAGGAGGACAGACTAAACACTGGCCTTAAATTCTACTTCCTTCTGACTTTCAAATCTGTGAATCATCAATCTGAGATGCTTTTTAATTGACTCAGTTCATTGCAAGGGAGAATTTGGGAGTTTAGTCTGTACCATCTGAATAGTGACAGTGTACAAGATATCAATAATGTTCATGGTTTACAGAGTTTGTCATTGTGTTTCCCAGCCTTGATTTAATAATCTCTGGGTTGCCATGGATTTAGAGGATAAGCATTCAGATTTTTCAATATACAAACTGAAGCTATGAAATCCACATGTCACTGCCTTTAATACACAGAAACAAAGTTTATATTCTTTCAGTTGGACAAGGAGTATCAGAGCCAGATGACCCCAGAAATCTAAGGTATGGGGAGGTGGAAGAGGAATCAAGAAGGTAATTTCTGTCATTTACCTATCTTCACTCATTGTTAGGTACGATCTATTTTTCTAATTAAAATTCCATGCAGAATGTATAAATGACTGGACTGTCAAACTTTAAATCACTGTCTAAAGCAGCTAAAGAATCCAGTGCTCAGGCTGCAATTTGTAAAATGGTTGTTTAATGTCTTTGGACCAGAAACTAAGGAGGGTATGTTTAGACTGATGTGTATAATTTTTCTTATCCACACATGGATAAGTCTTCTGTGCATTTTCTTTTTCCTTGAAATATCCCAGTGAACAGATGATCTCTAGTAGTTCTCAGGCCAGTACAGTACTCTGTGAAACCTCTTATTTAGCAGAGGGAGGTCAGAATGGGGAGTTACATATTTTTTAGTAGTTTATCATGAGGGTTTTCAGGGAATATTTCTTGAAATGTCAAAGCAGGTGTCTTAAAACACCACATATTTTGCGCAGTAACCCTCACTCATGAAAATCCTGCTATGCATGTTAAAACATAATAGCTGGAATATATCTTATTAACACACCAAGAGCTATGTTGAAATAACATTGTGAAACTGAGACTTACACCCAGAAAAAGTCAGGGAATTTAGTGTAAGTGATTTCAGTTGAGCTTTACATCTTTTTGCACTGTGTCTGAGTGACAAGAAAGTGTGAAATTGATTTGTGACGTTGAATATTTGAAGGCTGAGACTACAGTGTAAACAAACACAGGCAAAGAAAGCATACTATCACAAACTGATTGCTAACTGGAAGGAATGTAGTGGAATTAAAAATACATCCTTCTCGCAAAGCTATACTTACCTTTATGGATGGACATAAACCAAATGAATTAAAAGGGTTAAGGCTGCCAGCAGTAGGGAACACCTAGCATAATTCTCCTCCTGTTCTATACTGTCAATAGTTTCCAGTGAACCAGAAAGTACAGTTGCCTAGAAAAAGGGGGTTACTCATTTTCTTGGCAGTAGTTTTGTTCAAAGACTTTATACTCTGGATATAATCAGTAAAAGAAACCCAGTCCTTAGTTGGGACTGTGTGCCCCTCTGGGGTGGGGAGAGAGGAGTTATCAGTGACTATAAGAACAATTATAAGAATAATTAAAACAAATACAGCCATAGTGCTTTGATTCACTAAAGGTAATTAGTGTGACACATTTTTACAGCTGTAGAGTGCTTTCCATGGAACTCCATGTTTCTGCCTCATCCTTCCTAAATTTTGACTTAGGCAGAGTAAAAGCCATATAATTCTATATGCTTCTGTGATACAGTCCCTTTGTGGGTTTTCAACAAAGACATGTGCATCCAAGCTGTGTAGGTCTTAAGTAGTGCTATAGTAATCGCTTATATATGTTAGAATGGTGAACATTAGTGAGGTGCAGGAATGAGCCGTTCTGACTTGGGCAGTGGTAGGGGAAGGCATAAGCAAGAATAGCTGGGTACATAACAGCCAAGTAATTTGTAGGTTCAGTGTCAGGCATCATTTCATAATGGTGAAGTATAAGGAGTTTCGAGTAACATCCCTAGAAAAGCAGTAGAAACTTAATCTGTTGAGTAATATTTAAAGAGATTAGTCAAAGCTTTAGAAAACGAATATTTGAGCAGCTACCAGTCACACGGAAAGTCTCTGATTCTCTCACTTTTTTAGTCTGATTAGTGAACATTCTTTAGAGACTATTTTTATATTTTAACTCTCAGCTGAAATATCAGTTCTGATCATTTCAATAGGAAAGAAACAAGGCACGTGAAACTATGCAAGACATTTATGTTTTTTATTAACAGTAGATTTGCCCAACTTCTTTGCCTTTTGAATAATCAGCTGAAATATATCCACTGGCATTGTCACAGTTACACTTTCATAGTCCTTTCAGATATACTTTTCTTTTTAACAATCCAGCAATTTTTTTTTTCTCATTTCCCATCACTTTCAGTCACCAGCTCTTCAGACCTTGATGAAAGGTACTCTGCAAATATAAATAAATATATAGATAGTGTCTTTCACAATCCCCACAGCTTTCAGTATCTCTTCTCCCTTTCTACAAGGAGACTAGGATCAAATTTGAAGTCAAGGGAAAGTAGAGGGCAATACAAATAGTAGGAAGAGACTAGGTGCATGACATTAATAAATCTGTGCAATAGATGCAGTCAGTTTATGCAGATAATATGTTTTGGACTAGCCCTTTTTCTTTCTTTCACCAAACTGTTTGGTCAATCTCCCCTTAAATTTAGTTCAGCTGAACTCACTAACTGAATCAGGATCTGCTTCTAGGAGTGATTCATGTTTTAGCACAATGTGATTGTTTTTTTATAATAGAATTATTGCCCCTACTGGAAATAGTGCAGGTTTTTACAACGGAAATAGTGACAGGCAGATCCTTAGCCATTGTAATGTTAGTAGTAAGACTGTACAAATGCAACAGCATCACTGGAGTTCCTGAGGGAATTACAATTACATGATATATATACTTTCCTGATTAAAACCTGCCATCCATGTTTTAATGAGGAAACCTGGGAACACATAAATCCTTTTGCCAACAGAACTATAAACAGTCTGGATTATTGAGGTCAGTTTTGCCATTCACAGCTGAAGATGCCTCAGGTATTAACATAAGTTGGGTCTTCAGAATAATGCACTACTCACACTAGGAAAGGGTAAATGGTACAAGACCTGTGCTAGGCACAGAACCAAAAGGAAAAAAAATCAATTAAATTTAGAGAAAAAATCATCAGAATATTGAGAAGTTTCTCTTTCCTCTATTCTCTGTCAAAAATGAAGAATTCTCCAAGAATCTCAAGAGAAGCCTTGTTCCTGTCAGAAAAACACCAATCTAATGATGCAGAATAAAGAAGCTCAGATAATTTGTAATTATTACATATAATTATTCAAAATTTATAACTATTAAACATAATTACCCTGACTTGTGAAAAGTCCACAAACTATCTGAATTCATGTGACTGGGAGCATTTCTGTAGGAGTCCCAAAAGATTTAGAAATATTTCTGGTTCACAGTAGAAGCTACAGAATTTATTCAAAACCTTATATGAAGTTTAAAGAGACAATAAAATGCAAACAATAATGAAACACTGCATTAATCTTATTTCACATATAGGAAAATTGAGTCACATGTGATTTCTTGTAGAGATGAAAGATAGGAATCTTTAGTTCTCCACTCACTCTATTATATCTAGACCTAATCTGTGTTAAAACCTCCCAACTAATGCCACTTTTTTCTTCCAACTGGGCAGTGAGGGTAATGGAGCTCGAGAGAGCTGCCTGTGCTGTGACACAGCAAGGCCCTTGCATAACAGTCCCATGCCCTGGTGCAGGCAGTTTTTCATTTTCTAGACAGCACTTCTGCATGGCTGACACCTTCTGTCAAGCCAGATCTGGAAATTTATTTTGCACTTTTCAAGATTCTGATGACACCCATACACCTTGACTCCCCTGGCCAACCCCCCAGGACCCTTATCCACATACCCTCTGCCCTGGATCTGGCTGGAACCCATGGTGACATGGGCAATGTCATGGGTCCACCTGTGTCCAGCCTTTTTTCTGCTGCGCTAGATTACTGGCAGGTTTTCCTCGACGGACTTTGGACCTATGGGCTGGGTGCACTGTTTCCAGTCCCATTTATGTTGTGGTCACCCTTGGCTTCTGTCTTATCCTGCTTTGTGGAATAACCCCCCTCTTGCTCCTTTGTGACAGCAGTTTTCACTTTCTTTCGTCCTCCCCTCCTCTTTTTCTTCATATTCATGTCATGGCTACTCTAGCTTGGAGCTGAACACTTATTTTTTCCTTGCTTTTAATTATGTGAAGTCTTCAGTCTACAGTTTAATGGGAGGCCAAAGGGCTGCTAATAATACTTGAAGTCTGGAGTTCAGAAGTCAAGTGTTTTTAGACTGCCATCTGGATTCCAGAGAGAAACAAAATTCAAGAAATCCTACCTACTTTCTCACTTCACCTTTGCAGGTCTGCCTGCAATGTTATAATAATAGTACTACTTATGTTTAACCTAAACTCCTTCAACTGAGGGATACAACTGACTTCATTTCTCTAGAGAGGTTCAGATTTGAAGGTGATTTGCTTAAAGTCATAGATCAACAGAACTGAAAATGCAGCTGTTATGCTCAGTACAGACCACATTTTGTAACCCTCAGTTTGTGCTCAAGCTTACAACTATGTCCCAGTGTTCAGTCACAACATCTAGCTTAAAGTCTTTGTATTTCCTACCCAGCCTTCATCCATACTTGGTGGAAAGAAGAAAGATCTTTCAGAGGGCAGGTCTGGAGGATTTGGTTTCTTTTTTTTCGGCAAAATATGAAACATAGGCTCTGATCTTAAGCACATTAAAGGCTTATCTGTAAAATGCTCTGTTATAAACAAGAGTGTCAGACCTGCACTGCCCACTTTTTCATGTAGCACAGAAAGAAATTACTTTTGGAAGTACTTCTATAGAGGGGAGCGTACAGTGATCAGAGGACAACCTTGAGACCTGCTTGTTAAAATGTGTGTTATCCCAGGAGAAACGGCTGTAAAAGCCTGAGATTCCACTCCTCTGACTATCTGACAAAGGGTCACAGGGAAAAATTAAGTGGAACTGGGGATGGAAGGGACAGACTGAAATAGGTCTTCCCACTTCCTCCTTTCTGTTGTGCGGTCTCAATGGCAAGATGAAGACAATTCATTTCAGATTCTTTTAAATGGTCAAATTTTGAACAAATTTCAGTAAATGTTGAGATTTTTTTCTTTTTTAACCTCAAAATGGTGGTTAATTTCAGTTAATTTCTTCATGAAGTAAGTGTTCACTGAACTCATACATGGTGCTCAGCACTTATGCCCGACAGTGATAGAGATGGATTGATTGGTCAATTGAATGACAGATGCTTCTGTCTCTCCCAGTCTCTCAGCTTCTCCTACTCGGCCCCAAAGTCTTGAGTTGCAGAATCATAGAATCATTTAGGTAGGAAAAGACCTTTAAGATCATCAAGTCCTACTGTAATCCTTATACTGCCAAGTCCACAACTAAACCATGTCCCTAAGCACCGCATCTATACGTCTTCAAAATACCTCCAGGGATGGTGACTCAACCACTTCCCTGGGCACTCTGTTCTAGGGCTTGATAGCTCTTTTGGTGAAGAAATTTTTCCTAATAATCAGTCTAAACCTCCTCTGGCACAACTTGAGGCCATTTCCTCTAGTTCTATCACTTGTTACTTGGGAAAAGAAACTGACACCCACCTCACTACAACCTCCTTTCAGGTAGTTGTAGAGAGTGACGCGCTGTCCCCTCAGCCTCCTTTTCTCTGGGTTAAACAAGCCCAGTTCCCGTGCTGTCCCCTCAGCCTGCTTTTCTCTGGGTTAAACAAGCCCAGTTCCCTCAGCTGCTACTCATAAGACTTGTGCTCTAGACCATTCATCTGCTTGTTGCTCTTATTTGGATGTACACCAGCACCTCAATGACTTTCTTGTAGTGAGGGGCTCAAAACTGAACACAGTATTCCAGGTGGAACCTCACCAGTGCTGAGTACAGGGGGACAATCACTTCCCTAGTCCTGCTGGCCACACTATTTCTGATATTAGCCTTCTTGGCCACCTGGGCACACTACCAGCTGGGAGACAGATGATAGAATTATTAAGAGAAATCATACTTGTTGATTGAACACTTGTTGTGTTACTACCAGATCCTCTTCTGCTACAAATGTAAATTCAGAGGAAACATCAACATAAAAACCATGTATCTTGAAGTAAATTAATTTTCAACTTTTGAATGTCAAAGTTGGGAAGAGGAAAGGAGAAATCAGGGGAAAGATGGCAGTAGGGTACTGTTCATTATTTGAATGTTCACAAGATAATGAGCTTGAAATCTTCCTTTATAGATATAAGACCTGCTTGGCATGCTGTTATTACAAAAATTTTTGTAGCTGAAGAGACTGTTACCTAGGGAAATTTACATATGCAAATTAGCATAAGGTGAACATGTCATTGCTGGAGTTCTCTGCTTTCATTTATAGTTATGCAGTGTAACAGTGTTATCTGTGTACAAATTAACACAATTTTCTGTGCAGTTCTCATTTTATCAAGGTTTATTAATTCAATAACTAATCACTCTGAGTCCCATGGTACTTTGGTTATACAGAGCTGGCTGGCTCCCATAAACTATCAAGCCTATAATTTTAATTTTAAGTAGAGTTCCTATTTAACACATCTGAGGAGTAAATTAAATTTCAGTTTGGTATTTGCTGTTTGGGGAGGATTATATAGCTGTGATATGTAAAGTAGTTTCCAAAAATTTAGCACAGAGATTAACTGAAATTGGTTTGAATTTCACTTTGTTACTTGTTTCACCAATACACAAATCAGTTTCACAATAGTATTATGCAGCCATGTTTTGTTTTAGTGACCACATATATTTATCTATAAGCTGTTTTTTGGTTTGTTTGGGTTTTTTTTTTTTTTTTTTTTTTTTTTTTTTTTTTTTTTTTTTTTTTTAGTAACTAATATAAGAATAGTGGTCCTTCTGCAGTCTTAACAGAATTTAAACCAAAGACGGTGTAGATAAGGTAAAACATTTGGCCATTCTTGGGGACTAAATTGATCTAAGCTGGGAATTCTCTCTTTTCCAAGCTATAAATAAGTTCTGTCTTGCTATATGTGTTTCTCCATTCCTTCAGAGAGTCAAACATTCTCAGTCAGGGATTTTGTCATCCTTGTAAAATCACCTGAGAACATGTGAGAGACAAACAATGCTGATAAGCATCTTATGGAGTAAGAATATGGACCATAAGATTGGTAACAGGTATGAATTTTAGGGTCTGACTTGCACAAATGACAAGAGGAGAAGTGGTCTCGGAATGAAAAGGGGAAAACAGTAATAGGAGTGAAATTTGGAGGAGACAGGCTTTAATAGTTGTTTCAGGAGGCAACCACAATTTGAACAAGCAATTCTAATTAATTTATCTTACTGGTCGTCAAAACTCCCTCTACTATATGCTCATAAGCAAAATCACCATTGTACTATATGAACTTTACAGCTGGGGAAGAATAAAGAGGTATCTCACAGTGACCTCGTATAAAGCAAATGTGTGTACACTGAAGTAACAGGGACATTCTCAAAGGATTTGCAACATCGCTGTATGCCACATGCAATTCCCCCTAAAATGAACTTTCTTAGGTTATAATTTCTTCCTGAGAACAATGAATTCAGTGTGCATGCAGGGCAGATTCAAATCATCACCCAATGAATTGCATGAAATTGCCAGCTGAATATATAGCAGTTGTTACCACATGTGAATATACATTGCTAAATGCTTCTGTGGTCAAGGTCCTTCAGTTTCACAATGTTTTTGTATGAGAATAGTATAGCTATGACACAAAAAATGTGGTAAAATTGAGTTAACTCCTGCCCTCTCATGAAAGAAAAAAAAAAAAAAGTTTTGAAAATGAGATAACTGCTCTTAAACAGCTAGGGAAGAGGATCGCTTGGAAGAAGAAGACTTCCTCCCAGATCCCATGGCACTGAAAGGCTACATTACTTTCACATTGAAGCCATTTCGGTCAATTGCATTTCCAGACGTTAACATCCCATGGAATTGCCTTGTCATTGCGACAACCAAGAGAAAATGGGATAGGAAAAGGGAGGAAATTGCAAAGCTGAGAGGAAATTAGATCAACTTTGCTTGTCAGAACTATAACTCGTTGCACCCTGGATCAATTACCAACATTAGTTGAGGTTGCTTCTCAACAGTTTAAGCCAGACTTTTTGGAGGTGAAGGAGGAGCTAGAAACCAGGGCTACACTGATTGATCCAACCCCCACACTACCAAATCTTTCTTTCTCCCTTTGTCTGTCTGTTCTTCAGTGAGTGCTGAATAAAAAAATAAGATATTTTAGGAGGGGAACTGAAAGAATTATGCCTCAGGATAGATAGTAATCAGAGGATCTGCTCACAGCCCTGAGAGATGAGAGATATATTCAGTAGAAAATGCCAGCTTTGTGTATCAGTCTTTTTCATATCTTGTTCAGTGTTCTATCAGCTTGACTACTGGCTACAAAAAATTTCTTTCTGACTGTGATTTTTAAGTCAATCAGAGAATGCCTGCCATATATGCTTTCAAAGAAAAGCTTCCTGGAAGTACTCAGTAAACGTAAATATATCTTTATTGAAAGAGTCTTTTCCCAAGTACTTCATAAGTCCAGTGCTAAATTGCTTAGGCTTATCAAGACTTAGGTAATTTAAATATAGCAATCATTAGAAATGTAGACTCCTAGGAAGGAATGTTATAAGGTTATGTGACAATTGAGTGGGGGATTGTAAGCATTATTTTTGTCTAAATATGGACCTAGTTGCTTAAAAAGGTGGTTAGACCACTTTGTCCATCTATTTTTTTCTCGTAGCTGCACTGACATCAGTAAGAGAGTTACACAACAGTTACTCAATATAACTATCCCTAATTTCAGTAGATGTGTAGTGAAGAAATTTAACTGCTTTTTTTTTCTGCTGGAAGAATATTTTCAAGAATCTCAAAATACAGTATCTATTTAAAAATATTTTTTAAACTACTGATGAGGTTTTTTGGATTGATTTCTATTCTTCTTTTGTTATTTTGTTACTCTGCATGAATCATTCTGTCAAGCAAGTAGCATTTTGTGTTTTCAGAGAAAAAAATTCAGTGGTTTCAAGTCAATACTGTATAGATGTTCTAATAAACACATTAGAAGAATTATATTTTCCAAATATTTTTATGTGCATGATTCAAAATTTAATTTACTGCTGTTATGCTTCCTAACTTTTTCCATTCAGTTTACACAGACTTTCTTGAGAACAAATTGTAGTTATTTTAAAGATTAAGAAAATGGATTCTGGTATTTCTTGTATAAATGTTGATGAAAACAACTTTTAATCCAAATGTACAAATAGTCCCTTTGGAAGGGCATACACTGTTATTTAATGAGACATGAAAAAAATGCTGTGTGATTTTTACATCTCATGCAGATTAGCTAACAAGGATTGGGTTTCAGATATTTTCAATCATTAAGCACAATGCAAACAATCTCAGAGTAACTCAGTGATTTAAAAATGTCTATGAAATTTCTGTTTCTCTCACTCTTTTATAAGAAAAGACACAAAACTCCTTAGATAAATGATACTTTGCATATTATTTATGCTGTTCTATGGCATATTTTTGTCTGGGAACAGACATGTCAAGTAAGATGATGGTGTTTTGGTGTTTCTGAAATAGGTGAAATCATCTTTAATGTTTGCCTAAGTTGCCATTGGTTACCATACAATTTTTAATAAAAGCTTGTGTTGTTTTTCTTTATAGATCTGCCTCTGTTGTGTGCTTTCCAAAGTCCCAGCAACAGGCTTATTCCACTTCCTGGAGAACTATGACAGCCCAAATTAAGAACACCAGAAAGATTAGATTTACTTATTTCCTTTTTAGTTGCCGTCCTGTTGTTCTCCAGTAAGCCAGGTCAAAACTGACTCTGAAAAAATTATGGGAAAGTTCAAACATATTTTTGGAAAGTGTTAGGGCAGTATACTGTATGGATAGATTTTCACTGAACACTATATAATAGTCTTTTGCAATCAGAACTATACTCTTGGACATTAGTTCTATTACAGACAAAAAAAATGCAATGGCATTAGATGTCAGGGAAAGTAAACGACAGATTCACAGCTGGGAGTTGTTAATCCAATGGAATAGCTGCCCAAACAGACAGAAGGAAAACTACGTACCTGCTATTCACTTTCAAACAGGAAATAATGTTCTAGTGGCACCAGTCACATATTAACTTGTTGTCTTGTCACTGTGAATATTTACTTAAGTAGCATTTATTTGTAGTCACTGAATATTTCAGATATTTTTATTCAAGTGGTTTCCAGATAATAAAGAGAATGAGTTGTGAAAAATTGGTAAGTATACTGCCCTGTAGGAGTTAAAAGCAACAATTAAAGTACCTGTAACTGCAGGACTTCTGTGTGGCTTTGTTTAAGCTTCCATCCATATTTAGATTCATTTTTTTTCTTTTTTTTTTTTGTCTCATTTTACATTCTTTAAGTTGCCACATTCTGTAGTGCTTTTCGTCTAACCAGCAGGCTATTGAGGCTCAGGTCCTCCCATTTACAAGGTAAGGGAACTCTTTATCTCAAAATCAATCAATCAATAAATAAATAAATCAGAAAAACAGGAAAACTCTTATTAAGCAAACAGACACATGATAAGAACTGACACAGCTGGACTGACTAGATTATTTGGGAAATAAACTTGTAAATTTCCTTCTCCATTCCCAGTTTTCTGAAGTTATGTAGGGTGTGTGTTGTTCTGCCATATTCTGTTTCAAAGGTGGATGGATTTCAGTGGCTGTTGGAATAATAACATTCTTCTTGCTTCAATTATACTTAAATTCATTGACCAGTCCTCTAATATGGTCATATACTAGATTCAATAAGACTATTCAGATATACATCTTTAAGAGGTTTTGACTCCAGTATTGATTTCCTTCTTCCATCAAAGTACCTAGCTAGATGTCTATCACTTTTCAAAGAGTCAGGATTTCGGTCATGTTGGTAATATCTTTTCCCTTTCTATCTGCTATACACCTCTTTTTTTGGTCATATCTCTTGCAGTCACTGTGGCACTACTTAAAACCACCGATGAACAAAGTGTGGAGAGATATTGAAAACATACAAAAATAAGAAAAAAATAGCAACAAATATTACTAAAGCTTTAAATATTTGTAAGAAGGACAGCTCTGCAATTGCGTGAATAGAACAACAAAAAGTTTACTAATAAATCTTTAAACTCTCTTTAGAGATTTTTTTAAAAAAGACATAATAACAGATGAGCAGTTAAAGGATATTAAACATGGCTCAAAAAGCTTAACTATAAAAGATAAAAACAGCAGTTACTCAAGTTGCCTGAGATAATTTCTTGCATGTAGTAATAGCATCACTCCCCCTAATGTCTTAGCCTTGAGACCTGGCACATGCCGATAAGGTCCAAGACTGAGCTTTTCTCAGGTTTAGGTTTTCCCCCAGCCTCTTCCACCCCCCATTTGAAGAATTTTATTATCAGTTCCTCAACTGGGAGACAAATATGTGGTAGTTTAGAAATTTACATTCCTCCCAGCTCTAATCATTTCACCCTGTCAGAAAAAAGGGCAGAAATAATAAATAATAATACTAAAAAAGTTAAAACTTGAGACGGTGAGCCAGTGTCAACTCTAACTTGTTTCATCTGTCTTTTCTTGTATTTCTTCCTCCCTCGATTTTTTTTCTCCCAGGTTGCAGATTGCTTATACTGAAGAAGAAATAAATTCATGATTTAAATTATATCCTTCTGTGTCTCTCCAGGCACTCACCCAACAGACACATGCAGATCAGCACTCATTCTTCCTTGTTGCCTTAATAATAATAGTAATAATAGTAATAATAATGACATTAAACCAGAGAGTGAGGCACATGATGTTATTTTTTGATGGCTGATATCCTCCACGTGATCATTCAACTTATCTCAATTAGCACGTCAAGCATAAATTTGAAATATTGCCAAGACAGAGACAAGGAAAATGCAAAACCAAAGTTTTCTTTCTTAGGTGGGATTAGATTGAGACGATAATGAAGCTGCCAAAGTAATCTGAATGCTGTAGCCAGAAGAGGTGATGGCCTTCTTGGCTGACTGATTTTCTATTGGTGGCCTGTCATAATTTATAAAACATAAGCCATAGAGCAATGTGAACAAAAGAATGTCTGGAGGGGCCAACGTAGATGAAAGAACCCAGGAAGATTTCTGCTAAGTGTGAATACCGTCATGGGGTTGTTCAATACCACTCAATTTTGGATCTTCTCTCTCAAATTCTTTCATGACTTAACCAAGTCTGATCTATTTGGGGAAGAAATAGGGGACTAATGGGGTTGTACTAGACACACAATGCTAAAACAATGGTTTAGGTTTTTTCTTTATTTCTAGGAATGCCACATCTTCTTCACAGCCCTAGACCAACTACAATTATTTTCTGCAAAAATAAGAATGTACACAAGACTGTTTCACAACTTTGTGGATTTTTTTCCCTGTTTCTCATATGTGCCTTAGCACTGTTCTGTTTTGGGGATTTTGTGGCTTTAAGGGGAAGTGGATGAAGTAGCATGAGGTGGTCTCTCCATTTCTTTTCAGGTGCACATATAGTAGAACTTAAAATAGTTACTACAAGTGATCTTCCTTCAGAAGCATTCGATCATGTTAACAATTTGCCCGTAGTTTTTTTTTGTTTGTTTGTTTGTTTCTTTGGTCACGTTAACAATTTGCCTGTAGTTTTTTTTTGTTTGTTTGTTTCTTTGTTTTCTTTAAATGGGTAGTAAAACTACTTTAGGACAAAATTAGGTTGTTGCATAGACCACTGTAAATTTTGCCCAATGTTAGAGAATTTTTTGTGGTGTCAGCCTAAATCAGCGAGGCTGAAAGCCAGTTTCCCTTGTGCTCAGCTACAATATTACTAACATGGCCAGCTTGAGTTACACATCTTGTCCTCATCTGACTCATACTTTCTGTTGATATACATACTTGATTTTTATCTGGTTGGCAGAAAAATACGTTGCCTTTTAGATAAAAATCAATAGTATGACTGGTGAATTCCTTTCTGGGAGAAATATAGGGAGGGAGGAGAGGAAGGGTTTGTTATTATCTTTTGTTTCTGTTAATTTTATATATTCCAGAACCTCTTCTATGCAAAGGGAATACAACACTTGGAAAAAAAGCCATAACAGTTGTGTTCCTGTTTTTTTCCATGGTCTTAGGTTTATGTCTGTTAACACTTGGAAAAAAAACCATAACAGTTGTGTTCCTGTTTTTTCCATGGTCTTAGGTTTATGTCTGATTTGTTGTACATTTACGGTCAAATTCAAATAATTTAAAGGAACAAAATGCTGAAGGATGAGATAATGTGCACCGGGTCTTAGGGTTAGAACTATATTAAAACCATAACTTACAGTTACTGGCAGGAATCTGCCCAGGAAAAATTCTTGAGCCAAGGAACTAAGACCTTTTACTTCAGACAATCTAACCTTTTTTTTAAAATTTTTTTTTTTATTTATATAAATTAAGATCTCTAATGACTTTAAAAATATGGCATAAATAATTCTCAGTCTGGACATACAAATGCTAGTAAGGAGTAGGTACATATTATACACATATCAGAGACATTGTCATCTAGCACCTGCTAAATTTAGAATAAAATGTTGATATTCTATAGCTTAGTCTGATATTCATAGATTGTGGCATCTTAGACAAACCACTTCATTATATGTGCTTTGTTTCCACAGCAAACCATTGCCTATGGTCTCTAATTAGAGAGGATTTCTAGAGCCAGGGATAGCCAATTACTTCCTTTGTACAGGATCTATCAAACCCAAAGCTGTAAGAAAAGACTAAGACTGGATATATTTTTGAAAAGCATCTCAGTACCAGGCAGATGTACATTTTGTCTGGGCTTAGGCATGTATACATTAGCTATACTCTTTACTTGGTCATTCTCAAAAGTCTACAAGAAAGCTATTTTTGCTTTTTCTGTTTAACTCTGCAGGATGCTTTACAGAGAAGTAAACAGCTAAATCTCTTTGAGAGTTTTTTGAACACAGAAAAACAATGGGAAAGTAGGCTTGTACTATACATTTCCTTAAATAATTGCTTTCTGGTTATTTGAAAAATTCTAGTTTAATAGCTTGAAACCTGGAAACTGAAAGACTCATCTAAGAAACAGGAACAGTAAAAAAAGGCTCAAGTTGTACAGAAACATATGGAAAAAAAGGCCTATATAAGGTTAGTCCTGCAACCATCAAATTTCAGCTGGATATCTTTTCCATGTTGGAGGAATTCCAGGACGTTTGTGATCATGTGGAAATTTCTAACAGGAACCTTTAATTTGTGGAAAACCTATGAAATATCCACTAAGGTCAATGTGGATCTACTGTACCAAATAAAATAAAAGCTAACCATTCTCTGTGTATTCCTCAGCTTTTCATAGAAATTCAAGCTCACAGTGACACATCAGGAGCTAACATTAAAAACAACAGTAATAAAAGCAACCCAAAAAGTTTACAGAAGATGTAGGACCTAAATGTAAGTTTGGAAGACAGGTGAAAGCTAGGCCAAAGACCTCCTTCCACGATGAAGATCTTGAAGGAAACCATAGATCAGTGACTATGTCACAGAAGTGGGTATATTTACATATTTTTTTCCAGAACTGTCATCTTAATTTGAATTATATTTTCTAATGCTTTTTTTCAGACAAAGAAAGTGACAAGTGGGATGTAATGCTCTTTTTCATAGGATTTTAGAAATCTTTTTAGAAATCTTTGCATACAAATACATATGGGAGACAAACGTGATTGCGTCCTTTTTCTCTGTGTTTTCCATTCAGTTCAACCACAATGAGCAGCAAGTCTTCATAATGCTCTGTCATAAGGAAATGCTGAACTTAGAAATGCTTTTTGGCTTTTCCACAGCTTTGTTTTGAGGATCAGTATAAAGAGCAGAGAGGCTGGTGACACCAGAACACCAGCCAGTTCAGTGATAATGTTCTCTTTTCACATTAACATCTTTCCTGTGTTGTCAAGGTAAGACTTTACCAGACCATTTTTACTCAGTCATTTATCTTTTCTATGCAGCAAGACAGTTGAGTGACAGTACTACTTAGACGTGTGACGAGATGGCATGTGGTATTACTAGTGTCTTGCTAACACAGAAGTAGACCAGGGTATCTTGCAATTTCTTCCACAAGGCTGTGTAGTGTACTGAGTAAGAGAATATGAAGACAAAGATACCAGAGAGTTTAATTTGGCTCCAGAAGGGCAGGATTCAAAGCAGGAAAAAAAAAGTCCTAACATTCAGAGGGAAAAAAGAGAAAAGCACGTACTGAAGCACTCACCTTCAATAACCATGCAGCCAAGTTGTATTGGAGATAACGGATATAGCTTCATATTTATTTTACCAGCAGTGTAGACTAATCTATCAGTTCATACACACAGTTATCTATACAGCATGTACATATGCATGCATGGATGTGCATAAACTTATTGTCTCTTTATTTCTATGTCGCTTCCTTTCAGGGTGAACTGGCACTGAAGAAACTTGCTCTATGAAATTTTAAGGATGGTAGAAATAATCCCTATAAGCTATTTGCTGGTTCACCTCAATGTTTGCAGGTTGCCTTTGTACTATTTTCTTCATGATATTTAACTTAATCTGTTACTCAGTACTTATCCTTCAAGTCTTACCTCTGTACTGATTAAAGGTGCATGTTTCAGTGCACATTTCAGTTTCTGAGAAACATTTTCAGCTGAAAATTTTCCTCTTCACCTTTTAATTTTTTCAGTGACTATTTGATCAACTAATTTGCACTTTGCTTAATTTTCTATAAATCCTACTGTATGACAGCCCCTTTTTGATGGATGTGCCATGCAGGGTGTTTCTAGTGGCAAAAAGCAAGGCAAGTCTGAATTACAAGGTTTTTTCCCTCTGTAAGCTTTGATCAGCAGATCTGTTAAGTTCTTTCTGTTTATCTTAAGAGCTCAGAAAGGAACATTTGCTTCTTATTTGCAATAACATAGAGTAGTAAGAGGATGCTCATTTCTACAATAAAAAAGCAAAAATAGCAAGCATTCAAAACCGGGGCACTGAAAACTCAAATCAGTATAAGAGGTTTTCTGAATCACAGAGGGGAAAAGATGCAACAGAGGATTTTAAATTAGATCCATTGGTTAGACACAAAGCAAACGGAAGTCTGCTGCTTAAGAAATGTTGACTTGTTAATGTCTCTTGCTAACAGAATGCTGAAGAGGCTGAGGAAAGCCCAGATGTGCTTTAATTCCCAGCCTCCTCAGGGAAACACTCTCAATATGTTTATTAAGCTATGTGGGTAACTGCATTTAATAAACTATTTTCAAACATTAAAGATGTTTGCTTATCTGAGAGTGAAAGGGGAATGGACAAGTAGTCCCTACTCTGCTTTTGATGGCTTTATGGAAATAAATTACTTGTGGAAGGGACTACAACAGGGACACTCTGCTCGATTGTGTCACTGTTCACCAAGCCCAGACTGGGGTGTATGGGCTGCAGTTACTACACACTCACAGTCCTGAAGTGTTTCAATAGCTAGGATCAAGTTTCATTCCACAGGGAGCACAGGAAGGGGTAAGCTGACTACGTTTTATTACTCCTAACATGTGCCCCCTTCCATTGCAGCCTTTGGTCTCTGTGCTAAGATTTCCTACAAGGTGCTACTTATGCTTTTTAGTTTTATGGTGCACTGCTCATGTGATGTGAGCACAGACCTGCTGGTAGTTGAGATCAGCAGCTGAGACAGCCATTTATTTCCTACAAACTAACAAACAGCTATTTCTTAATAACAACTTCTAGCTGACATCATCTGGACTAACTTTAGACCAGTGCCATAATGAAGGCTACTTATTCTATAGCAGCATTTTTTTAAATGATTCAGGATAAGGAAGAGGTCAAGACAGGAAAGTGCAAAAACTGTCAGATGATGTGCAATAAGCAAAGAGTAACATAACACCATTCATTTGTGATAATGGCATTAATATGGGGATTCTGTACTTGAGCTGAGTCTTAGTCCTACGTGTGAAGTAAATTTGACACTGGGATGAGTTGTCACAGCTGCACTGAGATCAATGGAGCTTTACAAGTTGGCAGCAAAAGTGAATCCATGTTTTTTCTTTGGTGACTTTGGTCTTAGGTCACAACATACGCTTTCTAAAACCAATAACATGTGGCACACTAAGCATGTTAATGGCCAGAGTTTTGGTGGAGTTCCTGTGCATACAATTGGCTAATTGGTCACCCAGCTGCCTATTGATATGTGAACACCCACCACAGGCACGTCAGGACTAGCTAAGCTGTGCATATCTGAGTGCCCTAATATTTGCATTAAAGTTCCCCATAATTGCCATCTACCCTAATTTCTGAGATGATAGGAGACTCAGTAAAAGATGGAAGTTTATTTCCAGAGGGAAGCTTATTTGCAGAGGGAAGCTGAAGGTATTTGCTGTGCTTGGAGAAACAACTCTTCTGTTGCCCCCTGAGCTGTAAAAAAAAAGTTTTCTACACAGTTTAAAATAGTTTCAGGAGGAGACCAGTTTTTGTTTTTTTTTTTTTTTTTCCTACCGCTTCATTTCACACATTGTATCAAACTGATTTAAACAA
>NW_010117697.1:29814-35524 GCF_000699245.1 Pterocles gutturalis
TGCATCTTTCACAATTTATTTATATTTTGTAAGTGCCACCTCAGATGGACTTCTGTGCAGGACAGCTAGTATTTGACATGAATATGATCTGACATGTTGAAATAAATACTGAAAAGTTTGTAAACCCACATTGGCCATATGTTATATTTCCCATATTGGACTGCATAACAAGCCCTCATACTGGAGTGTGCCATGGGCGAGTATTAATTCTGCCACTGTCCTGGTGAGGACAGCTCCAGGGAAATACATGAAGTTCCTTATCTGTAATTTTTCTGTAAATTGAAAAGTATCTGTTCATAATTTAGAAGAAATTCTGTAAGAGCAGTAGTAGGAATAATAATAATTCACTATTCCTCTTACAGTCACTTCACTATGACACAAAAGTTTGTCATGGCAAATTGGAAATCCACACCTTTTTGTATTTGCAGGAAGTGCAAACTTGTGTAGATTCTTTTAACACTTGATTTTTATTTGAACACCATAAAGAAGACATTCTCAGAAACTCATCAAAGCCTCAGGCTATACTACACATGTTTGATCATACTGGATACTTCTGAACGGAAGATTATTCCCTTTTGACAGGAGAAATACAGCCACTGACAATAAACATTGTTTCCTGACTTCTTGAAAATACTCTTACTGTGTATCTTCTGGATAATACTCTTACTGTGTATATTCTTGATGTTTGAGTATTTATAAAGAACTATTGAGTCATCTGCTGTGTGTTATTTTTGACTGTGATATATGACTTTCTCTTCTCAGAGGTATCTGTTTTATCTGACTTCAACTACTTAAAAGTGAAGTGCTTTGTCTAAACTAACAGAATGAAATGAGAATTCTCAGGTGTAGATTCATTCTAGTTAAGATAATAACAGTTACAGTGGACTAAATAATTTTTAGATTATATATTGTTCTGTTGCCTCTGGTTCTATGCTTAGTAATTTTAAATCCATCTGAGTTAGTAGGAAGGGGTTCCTCATAGGTGTTGTGGGTTGACTCTGGCAGGCAACTAACCCCAATATAGCATCTTGCTCACTCCCCCACAGGGGGATGGGAGAGAGTATCAGAAGGGTAAAAGTGAGAAAACTTGTGGGTTGAGATAGAACTGGTTTAATAGGTAAAATGAAAGCTGCACACGCAAGCAAAGCAAAACAAGGAATTCATTCAACTGCTTCCCATCAGCAGGCAGGTGTTCAGCCATTTCTAGGAAAGCAGGGCTCCATCATGAGAGACAGTTATTTGGGAAGATTTTAAAAAATAATTGGGAGACGTCCTGCAACAACGTTGTCCAGCTGTTTCAGTACCCTGGGATGAATTCCATCTGACCCCATAGATCTATGTGCATCTAGCTGGAGCACCAAGTCTTGAACAAGACCAGAGCTGTCTGAGAGTTTATCTCCCCAGTCGTGGTCTTCCAACACAGGGCTCTGAGGATCCCAGAGCTCATCATCAGTGTTGAAGACAGAGGCAAAAAAGGCATTAAACATCTCAGCTTTATCTGTGTCCCTATTTGTGATGTGACTGACCTCATCAAGCAACAGGCCAATGGTATCTGATTCTCCTTTTGCTATTAATGTAATTTAAAAAGCCCTTTTTATTGTCCTTCACAGTGCTGGCCAACATGAACTGTCATCAAACTTTGGCTGCACAATTTTTTTCCCTGCAGCGACAAACAGCATCTCTGTAGTCCTCCCATTTCAACTGTCCTTGCTTCCATTGCACATACACTTTTCTTTTCCACTTAGGTTCTGGAAGAAGATCCCTGCTCAGCCAAGCCAGCCTTCTGCCCCACTGCTTGGGTTCCAACACTTTGGAATTGCCTGCTCCTGTGCCCTTAATAGATGGCTCTTAAGAAGTTACGTGCATTCATGGACCCTAACACCTGCATTAATACATCCATTTACAAAACATTCTAGAGACACATTTGTGACAGTGTAATGCAAATGTACATCCTCCAGTTTCTAACACATAGCTACATTTCATTTAGCAACAGTTAGATTTTGTGGTTCAGGCACTTTGTGCTGTGCCTTGGTTCCTAGATCCATGAATAACTCTATATGTGCGTATATCCCTCAAGTCATAATGTGCTTCAGCTAGGCAAACCAAGTGATGGGAAACATGGCAAGTTCCAGTGTTGGGAAACATTCTCAGATCCTGCATTAGCTGAGAAGTCCCCACAATGTCACCGTTCTTCCTTATAGTTATTTTTCTCTCTCCTCTACTTCTAAGAGAAACCAATATGGATGGAAGAAGGAAACAGTGCTTCCTGGTGCTTGAAATTGTTCATTCTCCCTTATTAATAGTACAGCAGAAGGGATTCTCAGTTGATCAGTTGTGGTTTGATTCAGACTTTTGCAAGGATCATGTGGCACAAAGTTGGGTGGTTTTTTCCGCATTGCTTGTTTTAATACTTCCCACAGTCTACTTTACATTGAAGTGGCACTTTGTGTTATAGCACAGGTTGCACACAATAAATTCATGGACTAGGAAGACCTCTTTGAAAGAGCTTTTATTTAGTGGGGTTTTTTAACTTTTGTGTTTATATCATGGTAAAACTAACTTAGTGGTCTTTGCTCTAGTTTTATTCTCCCACATAAACAGCCAAAACAGTTTTCTTTGGGAGGCTACAAGGTACTAATGAAACCAAAAACAAACACCATACAGAAGTAAAAATAGAAAGCAAAATAAACCCCAGCTTTCCATTACCTAAAGTATGGTCCATAGAAAATAAATCTAAGACAACAACTCATTAAATCGAGCAGCAGTTTTCACTTAGTTGTACTTATTTGTAGGTCCAGTCCACTCCTGCTATACACAATGATCATTCTTCATCTCCTTCTACTGATGCTCCCTGACTCAGGCACTGCCCAATGAACTGCTCCTTCCTGGCAACTGTTGGTCTATCAGTCAAAAGTCCCCATGTCGTAGTCTAATCACACACAGAAAATGTCTCTCACATAAGCTGCACCTATAATTTGTTAACAAATAATTTGTTTTCCTAGTAAGATCTACGGAAAAAACACTGCCCTCCAGAGAAATATCTGGCAGAACCATCCAGCTGGTGTTGTTTGTCCTCCTTCCCCACAATCTCCCTCAACAATATATTTAAGGTTACACAACTATATCATTAAATATTTGTGAAGCAACTGGCAACTGTTACTCATAACTGTTTTATAGCTCTTCTTTTTTTTTTTTTTCATTTTTTTTCTTTTTTTTTTTTTTTTTTTTTTTTTTTTTTTTTTTTTTTTTTTTTTTTGGTAAAGAAATGGATGTAGAATTTCACTGCTAGAAATAGGTTATGGTAGTAGGTGACTGAAACAAAAACCAAAGAATCATGAAATATTCCTAGTCTGTTTGTCTCTTATAACATAGAATCATGGGAATTAAAATTTTTTTCTTGGTCTTTTTTTAGGCTTATAAACCTAAAATAACACAAAAAATATGTTTGGTCTTCTGTTGGCAAAGCTGTTGGCCAAGTTTTGTAGTAATATCGTTAGTGTCAGTTGTGAAAGTGTGTCAAGTTCCTCAGAAGTCTTTTTCCACCTGGGGGAGGCATGTTCTCTTGTAACAAGATACCATTCTATGGCCTTGAATTTTCCAGGGAATTGCAAGTATTCTGCCTGCAATGTTCTGGTATTTATTTGAATGTGGTATGTTCCCTTTTGCTGGCACATCAATATCTCTAACATTTGTGCAATAATTTTTTTTCAGATAAATGCACTTCCCTTCCTTATATACTTCTTGCCTACTACTGCTAAGAGTAAATACTGTTGACTTTGAGGTAGTTCTTTTTTTTGGGTATTGGAAACATGAGTTTTCATCTTTCAGACTCCTTTTCCCTCTTCCTCTGACCACTTGACATGTTAATGTTGATCTTGTGTTACATCTTTTTTGTACCATGGATTTATCCTATAGCCTTTATAGGCATTGTCTTATAAATTTGTATTTCAGTTTCTTTTGTGCTTTTACTGTGTATGCATTGTTAAACCAGATTCTCCAGCTGTTTCAGTAAGAATGCATGCTCTTTTCAAGCCTTTTTAAAATTAACTAGGATTTTCTTGCCAACCCTGTTTCTGTTCTGATTTTATTCTCTTCCTCAAAGGTTTGTTCTCCAATATTATTTTTTCTGTAGGATTTTTGCCATTCATAACTATATTCAAATTATATCTAATGAAAGAACTTTCCCAATTAAAATGTCAAAAGAATGCAAGAACAATTCCCTTGACATTCCATTATGGAGACAGTTAATGTGGTTAAGCTGAATGTTCTTCCCCACATTTCATTGCTCTTTCAAACACTCTATCATTATATTTAGTTGAGAATTTTCTAGGTACTTAAGGAGTTTTACCTGGAACAAAACCAAACACACAACAAAAAAAAGTAGCAATAGGATAAAATGAAGATTTCACTAGTCAGATTTCCAGCTTTTGTTTCTTTCAGCTTTACAAGCAGCTTTATTGTCACAAGTAATGTTCCTCTCTGACATTATCTACATTGATGACCTTTTCACTATGGTTATTTTCATTTAGTTTTTGTAGTGTTTATAGAAATGCTGGCTAATAACACCTGGATGCTCCAGGCACAGTGCAGACAGAAAGAAATCCATCTTTTCTTACTGATGTTTGTGGATTTGCAACTCTCAGTTCTAGCGATATTTGAGCCACGTAGCTCAGAAATTGTTCTGGATTCTAAATCAATTTTTTCTGAAGAACTGATTCTTCGTTATATGGATAACTCAAAGCAGCTCGCTCTGGATGTGTTGACACTGGTCTACTTTCAAAGGCACTAGTGAATTTTTGTTTATAAATATTTATAAAGAGAATTGGACTTCTAAGAAGTCAAGACTTTTTAGACCTGGAAACTATTATTATGCCATTCACATACAACCTCATATCTGATTATAAGAGGATGTAACCACCTGTCATGAAATTTCCAAGGCTATGGGTGAGAGATCTAATGATGAGTGAAAAAATTTTATATTTCCCCACTGCACAGCTGTTCAAATCCCCAAAGACCTTACTTTCCCCCAGTCTATCTTAATCCAGTTTTCACCTGAATTTTTCCAATCCCAAGGAAAAGAGGCCAGGTGGTAGATAGATCCCCAAAGATACTTTGAGTTCTGTCATGTAATTAGAGATGTTTTTTAACACATTTAAAAAGATTATTTACAGGAACATAGAGCACAATTTAACAGTGTTTATCACTTATAATTGCAGAAGCTAATCAAGTTTTAAGGTTTCTTTCAGAAAGGTACATAACTTCACTATTCTATGAAATCAAAATAAGTTTGAAACTGAAGGTGTTTTTTTAATACAGAAACAAAGCTAGATTATTAAAATGCCATAATGATTCTAATTCATACACGTAGTGCTGAACATATTAACAGATATATGTTATGAATTATTTTTATCTTTTTGCAAAGTTTTCTGAGAGTCTATTTCAGGTTTTTTAAATTCTTTTCCTTTATCAGTTGTGATGACTTAGCTGATATGAAATAAGCTGATGGATGAAACCATGAGAATTCTTATTCATTTTCCATTTTGTATGCTCCTGTGAAATGGTTGTAAGGACTGACTATTGAGCATTAAATCCTTAAGTATCATAGAATAACAGAATCATAGAATCATAGAATGGTTTGGGTTGGAGGGGACCTTAAAGATCATCTAGTTCAAACATCCCTGCCATGGGCAGGGACACCTTCCACTAGACC
>NW_010117697.1:35542-66522 GCF_000699245.1 Pterocles gutturalis
CTTTGAACCCCTCAAGGAAGGGGGTATCCACAACTTCTCTGGGCAACCTGTTCCAGTGCCTCACGAGTCTCCCAGAACCAAGTATATAAGGGATTAAGCTAGAACAAGCATCTTCCACAGCAGGTAAAATGGGGATGAAAGCCAATGTCAGTGTATCCACAGGAAGTTAAAAAACAGAGCTTAGAGTGTGGATTTTAAATAAACACAAAATTTAAATGAGCACATAAGATCAGCATACTGAAGCTATTCCTATGGGTAGGTGTGACTTTTCCAGTGCCTCGATATATCTTTGAGTTGTAATTAATTACAATCATAGAATCATAGAATCATTTAGGTTAGAAAAGACCCTTAAGGCCATCAAATACAATCATAAACCTAACACGGCCAAGTCCACCACTAATCCATGACCCTAAGCACCATGTCTACGTGTCTTTTAAATGCCTCCAGGGAATGTCAGGATGAGAACAGAAGCGGAGTTTGATGACATTGAGCAAGTTATGAAGAAGTTGTTGTAGTGCCAGTGTTGGCACTCAAGAATGATTAAGAAGTGTCTGAGCTCCTTGCTATCATCATCATCATCATCATTGTCCTCTTCATCGTCGTCATCATCATCATCAGTTACTACCTGAAAGGACCGATTAGCTGATCCTTCACACAACCAAGTGACAGCAGCGATAAAAGAGGGGGTTTTGTCCAGTTTGAAGGGACTTGCAAAAGACAGCTCTGACCTTTTTCAGGTTTTTGCAGAGGTTTCTCTTAAAATCTGCTTTCCCTGGTTTCATCCCACAACTCTGTTATATGTCCTGTCTATAATTGTGTGAGACTGTTATATAACTCCTTTATATATCCTGTTAATCGGTTCTTCTCTGTCTGCACTGTTGATGTATTCCAAATTCCAATATGTAACTAAAAGAGACCAATAGGATATATCAATCAGTTGCTGTGTTAGCCTATTTATGTATGCAAGTTCAGCCTCCTGGAATCATTGAGTTTAGCGGGCTATTAAAATATCACATTAATTCCTGGCAGTTACTGAGCTGTGCAGTACTTCACACAGACATGGAGAGAAGATTCATGATGTTGAGAATGCTTAGTGGAATTTCATAACATGAAAAATCAGAGCAGGCCTTTCATGAATTCAAGAACAGCCTTGTGCTGAACTTGACAGCTCTGAGGAATTAATTCAGCTGCTGGGTTACTTGCATGGGCTAATCTAATCGAATACGAAGATACATCAACAAAGGAGTCTCTTTTGAAGGTTTGAATCTCTAAAATGTTAAAATAACAAAATGTTGTAAATTAATAGCATCTATCAGTGATAAAAATAGAAAACTGATGATCTCTTCATGGACTACCTAAGTAAACTCATGTATAATAGAATCTGCAGAGCCAAAGATGTTAGAGGACAAAGATCTTTTTATCTTCTACATGTCTATGAAAAGCTAGAAAGGAGCATGATTATTTCCCACATAACTATATAAGGAAAGCCTTGATCCATTAAGGCTGTTCAGATTCATAATATTTTCATTAACAGTGGGGAATTTGCTTCATTTGAATTCTCAACTTGATTCAAAAAGTACAGTTTAGAACCATTTCTTTCATTTCTGTGTCACATGCTGACTTCAAAGGGAAAGGAACAAAGAGACCCAGACATGCAATACTCTTTAAATGTTATTCATTTCTCTTTGCCTTCTCCTCTGGCCACAGATATTTTAATACATTGTTCTATACACTCATGTTTGTTGTTATCTGATGGTCCATTATTCATCTACAATATCACTTAGTGTGTGTCAGTATTCAACATATCATTTTAACTGTACAGGTATTAAAAGCTGAAAGAGTTTTACACATCCTATATGGCATATAATTGCATGATATGAGTTTTTTCAGGCCTTTGGGCCATTGTGAAAGAATACAAGAGCCTTACAGTAGCCATACTCAGTGAGGTTCCTCAGAGAATGAGCCCCTGAGCCAGGCAGATCTCCAGAGTTCGAGAGATTAATTAGCCCTGATGACTTAGAGGTGGATCGGACAGTAAATACTATCCAGCAGTTAATTATGTACAGCCTGGCTTAGGTGAGCTCATCAGCTTCAAGGACAGGAGAGTTCCCCTTGACGAAAGCCAATGAATTGTACTGATCATAAGTTAATACAGCACTTTTGGGGAAGTTCAAAGGCTGAGTTGTGTCCAGAGCCTCCAAAAGCAGATTCCATGCGAACTAAAATGAACAAAGGTCTGTTGATGAGCAGCCAAAATGAAGGACAAGGAAGAGAACAACATGAAAACAGAGAGGTTGCTTTTTTTTCTGTTGCTTGTTGTTTACAGATTAAAAAGCTTTGTAGTGGGAAGGTGGCCAGAAAACACAATAGCTTTAGTTGTTTTGGTTGAACTAGAAAGCAAACAAATAGCTCCTGAAATGCTGAACTGGCAGAGGGATTTAGGATTTCTTCAGCGCTTACAATGAGATGCATGTTTAGTCTAATCTCTAAAAGGGCAATATCACAAATCTAAATTGGGTTTAAGACTCTATTTAGGGCTGTAAAAATCCAAAGCATTTGAATATGTGAATGCAAACAAAATCACATAAAATACCCAAGCAAGATCAAGGAAAATGTAAAACAGTAAATGAGCCTGCAAAAAGATGTAAACTCAAATATTGTGGTGCCTCTCATCTAGAGAAGCTGATAAGACATCCAGAGTAGTTTTAAAGAAAGAATATGCCCATGTCAAGAATATTAACATTGAGGGAGGTGTGTTTAATTATAAAGCAACTGTCTAAAAGAAGAAATTTAGGATATTTCAGTTTGGTTAAATAGTATTTTTGACACCACACTTTTATTTTCAAAACTTTCTTATATTTTTCCCCTTTCTACACTTCCAACAGCTAACAGGTGTGTGTAAGTTTTTAGTATTATTATTCTTTTTATTATTATTATAATGCCTGGACATGTTTTTTCTGTAGTAAACTGGTTTTAGTAACGGTTTTGGAAGAGTTGAGACGTTGCTCTTACTACGTACACACACTGAGCTTTACATCCTAAAGAATGAAAGACTTTTGAGAGCACAGTCAGTACTTATTCAGTCTATATATGTGCCCTTCAAGCAGTATTCAGGCAACTGTTTAATTCCTCATAGAAGCTCTGTATTGGAATAAGATTTTCCCATTCAAGAACTTACATCAGTGTTAAGGTTGACCAACATTATTACTTCACCAGTTTCAAGAGTGATTTTGGACAGAGCTAGCAGGTATATCTGTATCTTAAAAAGGGGCAAAAAATCATAAAGAAGATAATATATTTTAAAAACAGGAAACCAAATTAATGGTATAAATTTCCTGTTTTTTACCAATTCCTTTGAAATGAACCATTATTAATAGACTGCATAGATGGCCGCAGCTTTTTAAAATATTGCTTCACTTAAAGAGCAGCAAATATCAAAAGTGCTGAAATCAAATAAAAACATGACATACTAGCTTCAGGGGAATCAGAGTAGCAGTTTGAATTCTAAGTATCTATGAAAAAAAACTTATAAGAAACATAGGTTTGGTTTTGTGAGGGGTTTTGAGTGTTTTTTTGTTTGTTTGGTTTTTTTTTTGTTTTATTTTTTGTTTGTTTTTTAATTAGATCACTAGCCTGCTAATCTGAGCTCTTGTGCTCTTTAGAGTACTCAGCCTACCAGGGAATGATAGACAGAATGTTACATAGTAATCTCAAATCAAACTAAAATAGTATTATTGCAGGCCTTAATAACGGTATACCTTAATACAGGAATACCTTAATAAAGACATTTTAAAACCTGTGAAGACAGACAAGAGTCTGTAACAAATTTATTTTCTCTTACAGAAAAGTCTGGTTTCTTGATTGAGGTAAGATGTACTTTACTGATGTTCATTGATTGTATTGTAGCAGCGATCTCCACATTCTGAGTTAGCTCACTGCTCCCAGAGCTAGGGGCTCAGCAAGGGGAAGGAGCTCTTGTGACTGACAGACCTTATTCTTTCCAGAAAGTGGAAAAAAAAAAAAACAAAAACCAGTAACTACTAGTTTGCCTTGACATATTTTAAGCAATTACCCAAGCATTGAAATGTCGTCCAAAATAACAATATTTGCTGATTTAACAGGTCTATAGTTTTAAAAGGTGAGCAATTTCTATGGAACTGGATGTCAGAACCTGAAATAGAAAAGCCTAATGAATTGCCACCTCTTCCTTGATTTTTTGGCCCCAGTTAAATTAGTGACACTAGGTCACATCTATCTGACCCCCTCCCTTTGTTCCTTTTTGTTTCATCTTCCTCTAAATTTAGTAATTACCTGAAAGCAACCACGAGCACTTGCTTGCAGAGCTGGATTTACCAGAGGGGCTCCTAGGGTTTTCCATCTCCTTGCCCTCCAGATCCTATTAAACTGGAGCTGCACAGCATATGCCCCTAAAAACCTCCTCAAAATGTATCTGCGTCTGTATCCATCACTTGATTTCAATGCTGTTGTGAATTTTATCATAAGAAATCAGACAAATAGAGCCTGAGATTCTTTTGGCAAAGCTTTACATCTCTCTGGTGCTTTATATTTAGGGCAGGGGAGAAACCAAAGGAGAGCCAAAAACATGAAAAGTCTAACCAGCTATACTAAACATGGGGTGGGTGGAGTGTGTGGGGGTGAGGGAGAGAATCCTTTGCTGACCCCCATGGGCAATTAGCTTACAACAGTTAGTCATGCGACTTCATTAGTTTTTCTCTGCTAGACAGTATTGCTGCCTTCTCAACAAGCCCACACACCATGTGTTCTAATCAGCTAATTACAACTATATTTCTATCTTATCCTATTCCACATGGTTCTAATGGTATTAGAAAGTAGATAATGCCACAAATCTTCAAACCAACTTTCACAATCAAATGGTCTGTGACAAATTCTTTGGGCTTCACACAGGTACAAAGGCTCCTTTGCTTTGTATTTATTCCTGTATTATGTCTGACAAGTACCTCACTATACTGTGACATTTCAATAGATAAGTTTGACACAGGTCACCAAAGGACTTTTTCGGAAGCTGAAACTGAAATTCTTTAGTCTCTGGGGCAGCGTGGAGTGGAGTGATGGGGAAGGGGGCTCAGTCACAATTTTCTCCCTATTTTCATTCATCAGGATAGAGTTGAAAAAGCTCTCCTCTCCAGGATCTGTTTTGAATGTTGCTATGCAAAACTTAGTGAGTTTTAATTTGTTTTTGTTTTGATATATTGTAGTCCCAGTTTTTCAATTTTATACTGTGGACTAGCACATTATTTAGTTTCAGGCACAGGATGTTTAAGCTTTTGATGTTTGTTTTAATGAGGCATTTTGACACATTACAACCAATGTAAAATTCTGAATTTCATATGATTTATTTATACACAAGCAGCATAGAAAACACATCTTTTTTTTTTTTTTGTCATTAAAGTATCTCTACACACATTTTTTGTTTCTAGATCTATCTTCTTAATGTTGAAACAGTTCTTCTTCCACAATTTTAGTGAAATACATATTGATACATAATTCCTTCTTACATCTCAGGAAGTACTCAGATTAAGATCAGTTCATGCTAGGGAAGGAAAATTCTCAAAAGGTTCAAATCAGATCAATCATGCATTTTTTTATGCTTGCACAAATATCAGCTATGCCAAAATAAAACTGGTCTGGCAATTTCAGCAGCAAAAACTTTCCTCGTGGGATTTTTTGGTATTTCTGACTATATTCCTTGCCAAAAATATTGTAAATTCTCACTTTTTCTTAACTTTTACTTCCAGTCCCTAGTAGATCACACCACAACATTTTAGAAATTCTAAAAAGTGAGTTGACACAAAATTGCTTACCAACATGAAAGTTCTCTTCCAAATGGAAGTAGCTGCTCTAAGTTTTGCTTATTTTGGTTTTTTTTTGTTTGTTTGGGGTTTTTTTGGGTTTTTGTTTGGTTTTGTTTTGTTTTGTTTTTTTTCTGTGAGGAAATTTTTCCAGAAGGCATTTTGGTTCCAATTCTGCTTTATTTATTTCGTATCCTGTTGGCTTTGCAATCAGTTTGGGCTACTGAACACAGCCTGACAGAGATCCCCAGTCTGTATTAAAATAAATTATTATTATGTTTAAGCAACATATAAATAGCTATTTATTAATGATTTTTAAAGTAAGAATTAAGGGAAATCCAAAACATAATTCTTAAAATTTTGAATCTGTCTTTTTTTAATTTAAAACATACATTTACACATATGCTTTGTAAAAAGCAAAAATTTAACTACAGCAAACCAAAATGTTCGGATTAACTATCTACTTATTAAGCAAAAAAGACAGTCTTATTTGGTCCCACACAGGATGTTTTCTGTGAATATATTTGCTCTGTAAAATTCTGAGATCCTCTTCTCTAGACACAAAGAGATTTTATCTCAGATCAGAATGTGGTTAAAAGACTTGCATAGCCTGTTTAATTAACTTCTTTCACCACTGGTCATGACTTTAATCATTTGCAGTACGTTAAATTTCACAGGTGTGCTTGTGTGTGTTTGTTTGTTTGTTTTCACTCAGAATAGAACAGCAACACACACTCCTCCTGGTTTATTAACATTCTTCCATCTCAGCAGATTATTGCCCTTCTGTGAAGGAAAGGCTGAAGGGCCAAGTTTGAGCAGCACAAGGCAGGGAGAAGGAACACTGCCACCTGCTGAAGTAGCTCTTCCCAGTGCACCTCCACACTGGGTTTTACTCCGGAGCGTCCAAGCTGAAGTTGCTTGAGCCAAGAGCTGCAGTATCACCATTGCCCTAGCAGTGTAATTGCATATGCTGCTGTCTAAGGTCCCAAAGAACCTGCTACTTATGTGATGAAAAGCCACGAACATCAGCAAACTCTTCACTTTCCTTTTTGTTGTGTTTCTGTGCTGGTTGGGGAATTCACCTAAATAAGTGTGGCAAAGCTAAAAGGAAAAGGCATATGTAGTGATAACATCTCAGTGCTACTTCCTTTAGAAGATATGGCATGCAAGTGTTAGAAATTTTCTTGGCACTTACACCCAAGGACATGTGTCTGACCAATATGTTAGCAGGCATGAGGCCATTTGGCAGATGGATATGAGCATACTTAGCCAACAAATACGTTCATCGACTGTATATGCTGAAGGCATAATATTCACCTGGGGAATTCAAAATGGATCTCGGGCCATAGGAGTTTCCACACCCATGATAAAGCTAGCAGATAAATAATTCAAAGCCCAATGATTTGAGATAAAAAAATTTGAATTTATTCCAAGTCAAAGTGATATTCTTAGTACCTAATTTGGCTTAGAAAATGGACTTTAAAAACGGAGCTGTTGAGGTATGTATTGCCATTTCTAATGCTGAGATTTCCTTACACTTTCTAATAAAATATCACACGCAACATTATTCTGATTGTAGTCTGGTTGCAGATAATTTTTATAGTTAGCTTAGGTAAATACTCAAAATATGGAAAAAACCCCAGACTGAAAACTAAAAAAAGCATTGGGCAAAAGTGCCTCTTCTGTGAAGTCTGTGGTAATGCCTCATTTAGCTGACTTTTTTCTTGTTAAGACCAAGAGTCTTCAAAGTAAATAATATGATGTTTACTGACTTTAAACAGTTTCAGATGAAGCGCAGGGTGATTATCCTATCTAGATATTGCTTTTCATACGGATGTGTTCCATTTAAGAAATATGCAGCAATATATAAGAGCATTAGTATTTACTCCTAAACTGAAAATAAACCTAAGTTAGTGGAGTGTTGTAGTAGCAGCACTGAATTTTTTCAGTTGCACATTGGAAATTTGAATAAATATAATTATTCCATCTAATTGTCCACTGTTATCTGATTTGTTACATACTCTGTCTCATCATTACAGGTCACTAGAAAGATGAAATACGTCCTCTTGAAAATTGATGTCTCAGGCACAAAGATGTTTTACTGTTTCTAAAACTTAAACATTATCATGAAGATAGATTTTTGAGACATTGTCATCTTCTGATGAAGAAGTTATGCTCTAAATAACGTTGAACTTTCCTCAGCTACATGTGCAGAGAATCAGATTCACTCCCAGTGAAGGTTACTGAAAAGACTCCAAGGCTTCCTCTGCTCCTATGGGCCCCCTAGACCTGTGTTGGTATAAATCAAGGTTAAAAAAGGAAATGCGTTTTTGTCTCCTTGCTCTGCATACATGATTCTTGTCAAGGCTGACACAATGCACACCTCTCTTTAGACAAGCTCTTCCATTGTTTGGAGTAATTTCTTGAGTTCCTTTTTTTTTTTTTAAATAACATTTGAATAGTAATTAAAAGTATCTTTCTTATTTCCATGTAAAACCTTGAAAATTGTTTTCAATCAAAAAATTTGTTTTTTTGACCTTACACTGCATTGCCACTGGGAAAGCTCTTCATCATCCTTATTGCAAGTTTACTTAGTGTGGTGTCTTGTTAGCAGATGTTGTCTTTCTTTTTTTGCCACTTGTTATGTTTTTATTGTGTATCTAGCTATTTCATTTCAATAGCCTCACTTATTGTTTACAGTGTTGCTTTCTTTATGGAAACAATGTAGTATGTATTCAGGTTCTATTCACACATTTTTTGTAGTTCAGCCTTTTAATATCTGTTAATTAGATGTAATCATTTGCTTTTTGTTTGTATTTGCTTTTTATACATTCTTTTCAGTGAGGACTGTAAGTGAGGAATATAATTCAGTGCAGATCCAGTCTGGTCAAAGCTATTCATTCAATAAAATCATTAAATAAAAGCTTTCCATGAGAGGCCATAATTGAATGTGCCAAAAATAACACTTCATCCTTATGTAATAATTTTAATTTTGATAACTTTACTTGTAAAATTCTATAATATGGATTTAAAACACTAGATTATTAAATAGATTATGTTATCATGTTTAGTTAATTAAATGAGCATCCTCTTACTTGCATACACAGAGTATTTAGATGCCTATTTTCCACCAATTTGCAGTTGTCCCTTTGGATCATTCTGCAGGTGTTTCCTTAGGAAAATGATTTATTCCCTATAGATGGACTTTCTAACTTTTACTCTGGCAAGTGTTTCACATTGCACCTAGGAAAGGGAAAGATCATTTGATTGGGGCTGTTGGTAGATGAAAAACTGAACATGAGCTAAGAGTGTGTGCTCGCAGCCCAGAAGGCCAGCCAGATATATTGAGAGTTTAGCAGACAAGCGTACATTTTCATAGATGAGATGATCCATATCCATTTCAGTACAGGAATGTTGTTTGGAAAAAATGGAGTTAAGAACAAAAAGAGACCAAAACCCTCTAATATCAGAAAACTTTTATAATATTTAGTGGTGAGCTGAAGAGCTGCAATTAGTCATTAAAAAAAAAAAAAAAAGAAGTCTTTGAATCCGACAGTGCATGGTTTCATGTATTACAATTACTGTCACTGAGTGAATTTGGCTAAATCGCACTTAATCATATCATAAAATTAAGACAGATCATGATTTAACGTTAAGGTCTGAGTATACTAATGTACTAATGCATGATTTCCCATCTTAAAGAAATGCAACAATAACTGCCAAATGTTTTGAAGGCATTAACTTTGTCTTCTGAAAGAAGAAACCCTAGTAGCCTTCTGGGCAGTTTCTGTGTTAGATACACAAGCACAGTAGATCACGGTAGTGCTCATTTTGCAAGTGACAGATCTTGTGAAACTGGAAATAGGAACTGGCTGTAGCAAGTTAGGGATCTTACCTCTTCTGCACTATGTATTGGGAAAGTGAGTCACAAAAGCCAGAGGAGCTAATGAGACTCTGTAGAGGGTAATTGGTGTGCTGAGGCACACTGGCTTACTCTCTGCCTGTCTCAGGGACATGGGACTTGTCTCTACAGTGTAGTACAGGGTTTTCCTAGCAATCACTGAGCCAGCTCTGAGGAAGCTGAGGTTTTTTATACAGTAAAGTGATGTGCCACTGAAAGATAATCATTTGGATCTGGGATGCAGTACAAACACACCAGTTAATTAGCTCTGCTCTCAGTTTACACAGCTGCACTCTCCAGTCTGAGTATGACACTGTACTGTATGGTGTAGGCATGCCCTTGGGACTCTCCTTTGGGGATACCTAACCCTGATTTCCTTTTTTGAGACAACCACCTAAGCAAGTCTTCAAAAGCCATACAGTTCTCAGTCCTTTCAAAAGCCAGCTGGAGTAGGTGGAGGCTGAAAACCCCCACTGCTATGCACAGAGCAATAGTTACCATAATATTAAAAAGAAAACTGGGAGAATTTCATTTCAATACCTACCCCACTCATATTAAGATAAGACATATTAAATGGAGCAACTTCAACAATAGGACCTAACTATAACTTCAGACAAATTGTGCACAGTGCTCCCTTACTTCCCACGATTGAAATTCTTTCACTGTATATGAAATATCCCATTTCCACTGGTGCAGGTCTCCCACCAGGCTTACACCTTTTTCCATATGAATGCCCTAACTGCTTAGGCAGAAGGTAAAATTACAGATAGGAATGGGAGACAACACAGTCATTTTGTTTCCATCCTTTTTCAAAGACGTTAAACAAAATGGATCCTTATCAAAATTTTGTTAACTATAAACTGTGTCACAATGTGTAAAGTGGTATTCAGCTGAAGCAGCCTTGCAAATTCTCAGACAAATTCTTTTGTTACTCACATGAGACCCATGAAGCACTTCAAAGTCCTGCTATGGCCAAATCTTTATTCAACTCTGAAGCTGAGTCATCAGAAAAAAAATAAGACAAATGCAGTTTAAATGCCTGACATTTGCACTGAAGCTGTGCAGAAATTTCTGTGTAGAATGTAAATATTGGGGAAGTTTCTCAGTTTTCATTTTCTTCATCTATGAAACTGTGTCCCTGCTTTTCTTTTTTTTTTTTTTTTAAATGTTCTCCTCAATGCCTGTGGTTGTTGAAGAGTACTCCTGTGTTCAGAGGTACAAGGCTTTACAAATATTTCCTACAGCAATGTCATGTTATTAGGTGTGACCCCTGTATTGGTGCCATCAAACTTTCTCTTGTGAAACACAAGCTAACCTTTTATTGGAAGAGGAACAGAAAGAGAAAAAAGAGAAAGAGAAAAGGAGAAAGAGAAAGAGAAAAGAGAAAGAAAGAGAGAAAGAGAAAGAGAAAGAAGAGAAGGAGAAAGAGAAAGAGGAAAAAAGAGTGAGGAGAGGAAACCCAGACATTCCTACCAGGAAGGGCCTTGGAAATGTAGATAAGCAAGAGATACCACAAACCAAGCCAAAACCAAGCAGCTGGACTCCTCTTCAGCAGCTGGAATCTGTGGGGAACCTTAAATCCTCACAGTGTTCATACACATACTCTCCATGAAAATGAGTCAGTTTTATAGGAGTGTCACAGAAAAATTAGCAGGAAAAGACCTTGACGGATCATGTAGGTTTTGTCCCTTTTCCAGCCCTTATTGTTTCCAAAATCCAAGCTGGTCTTATGAATAATTTATGTTTTATCTTTTCTCGGCCTAAATAAACAAACACAAATAAATGTGATTTACAAAAAGAATAAGTCTACAACAGCTTGTGTGAAGATGAAGGCCTCTTGTCTTAGATTAAAAAATAACCACCATAGATTGTGAACTTTGGGATTTATTTCTAATGCATGGCATTTGCTACAATGGAGGAATGGCAAAAATTGTTTAAGGATTTCCGTTTTTGTTTCTAATTTGGATGGAAAGATTTTACAGAGTTCCTTTCCGGATTATTAGCAGCACCTTGCTGAAATACAATCGTTTTGAAAACTTTTTTTTTTTAAATAAATTTCTGGAGGATTTTTATGTGCTGTGAGGCAGGCTGTATACAAAACTGAATGGGACAACATAGAAAATTTCTAAAAGGTGTCAGACTGTTATTTTTTCTAGTGAAGTACTTGTAATTTTCCTTTTGCTGAGAGAAACCAAAATGATATATGTAAGGAAGGGAATTAACTGATAATTAACTGCACATATATTGTGATGTCTGCATATTTAGGTGGGAGAGAAAAAAAGAGACAAAGGAAGGAGAACTATAGGGCATACTTTTTTGGTGTTGCAATAAGGAAGAAAGAATATCTACAAATTTTTTTTCTCAAACTTTTAAGAAACACTCTACCACAAAAGTTAATCCTCAATAAATAAGTTCCAGCTGTTTATCTCTGGACAAAATCTCTGCCCTCCTATATATCTGAAAAGGTTTTACCATGAGCGTGTTAATGGATTCTAGCAAAATTACCCTCCCCATGGAATGAAAGGGTACTTTTAAACACTCCGTAGCCATGAATGTAGCCATTAACCTGCAAGTTCTCCAGCCCTCACTTTCCTATTCTGGTAATTTGTCTCATCTCTACATTAAATTTTATTTATGTTTCTTCACCTAGTCTGTTCTTTTCGGAACAGTACGGAACAAGGGCAGGATTTTTTTCTGAAAATTATTCTTCTCTGCAACTTCTCTTCTGTCCTTGCTTTCTGCCTTTTCTGAAGTTCCTATGTATCTGCAATCTGAAAAACAAAAAAAGGGAGAATGCAATTTGATCAGTGTAGGTCTGACCCTGCATTGAAATGTATTTCCTTGGACCTTAGAGATGATTCTTCTTTTATTGCTCAAAATGAAACAAGCACAAAAGAGAAATTAAATGCTGAATGACAGTCACCAAATTGATGGTGGCTCCTCTCTGTGATTTCTCAGATTGCCTATGCTGAGATAATGGTTGAGTGCTTGGCTCTGAATTGCTACATCCTCCAGTGTTTGAGATTACCCGCTAACTTGCATTCAGGCCTCTGAAAATACTGGGTTTTGTGTGCTTTTGTGGTACATTCTGTTCAACTACATTTTAAAGTGAAGTAGAAGTCACATCCTGGGCTAGTAATTTCCATGGTTATACAAACACAAAGAAACCTCTTTGCATATCTCCCATTCCTCGTCATCCTTACTAATTCTGTGTGAAGAAAAACCAGGATACCTGTGCTGTAGCATTCTTTCACTCTGTTTTAAACAGCTAGGGACTTCTGTGGGCTTACTATTCAGAACATGGAAGCAAATAAAACCTTTCCTTCTAAAATCCGAGAGAACTCAGCACATAAAGATGAAGCCTGGAGTGAGTCTTTAGGACCTACATACCAGAATTCCAGGTAAACTGCAATTTTTAGGAGTGAGAAAAGAAAACAGGGAGCTCAGAAGGAAAAGACTGAGAGAGTTTCATGGCCTACAGCTTTTCAGTATATATCTGGGTTCAAGGTCTATGCAAAAAGGAGAGAGGAACACTTTTTTTTTTTTTTTTTTTTTTTTTTTCTAGAGGAACAATCAAGAAGGCTTCTTAAGAGGGGCTGACAGATACTTGCGTATCACCACAAGATGCTGGGAATTTGGTTTTCTTTTCTTTTTTTTTTTTTCTTTTGAGAGAAAGTATGGACAAACAAAGTAGTAATGTGAACAGATGAAGGACAGAAAAATTCAGTCTGAATGCCCATTTCAACTTTGCCAAGTCCTCTAGAAGCTAGAAATACATACATGTAAGAATACAAGTGAATGGAAAAAGGATTACCAAGGAAGAAAGAGCATTTTTAAAATTTTCTTTTTGAAATGGCAGGTGAAAGGACATATTTTATCCTTCCTTGCAATGACTACAGAACATGATTTCTTGTTCACACACTGATTTCAGTGATCCTAACTTATTGATTTACCTGCTCAGACTTCCTGTTTCAAAAATAGATTTCCCTGAGCCAGAACCTTTCTCTGAAAAGACTATTTATTTACATACTACTGATTTCAAAAGAGATTAATCTGATACTACTACATCATCTTCTTTAGCATCAATAACACCACCTTCTTTAATTTGGTAGACAGAAAAAAAGTGTTCTTTTTAACAGTTAAATATTTACCAGTTATTTGGGATGGAAATCTTAAATTTGCATTCAAGTTTAAAGACAAATGGAGCCTGAACATCTGATGGAATCTAAAATACTGTTTTCTAATCAAAAAGCTATTTGTTCATCTGGAAGATACCACAGAATCATAGAATCATAGAATGGTTTGGGTTAGAAAAGACCTTAAAGGTCATCTAGTTCCAACCCCCCTGCCATGGGCACTAATGAGAAAATAAGAAACCAACTCCGTATTGCCACTGCATTCCCTAGCCTTCACTTAATTTTTTTTCTACTACTTTTTAATTGTAAATTTCCTCCTACTACCACATCTTGGACAGCAGAAAGCTATGTAGGCACTGGCAGTAGAACAAAAAAAAAACATGCTATGAGTACCTGATTCATTAGCTGTAAAAATAAGAAACATAACATGGAGACAAAAGCTGTTTAGATCTTTTAACTGATAACAGCTCTAGCACTGACTTCAGGTTGCAAATACAGAACATTTCACATGATGGGGAGAGTCATTCATTTCAGCTGAGCATCCAAAACTTTGTACTTGTTCCACAGTACAAAAATCAGTAAACTTCTGTTAGTCTATGAAATAAAGTAAGCTGTTCTGATTTCAGCTTTGTCATCAGGATTTGTTTTGAGACAGGCTTCTTAAGTTTGGAGAGAAAACTAAAGGGCCCAGTTCTTCCTCCTACTGATCAACCTCATCAGTGAAAGTATTGCCTCATCACTGTTGCTGCCAGGGATGTTACCCTTTTAGAATAAGGTATGAATTTTAAACACTTGTTTAATATCTTTGCTTAATATCTTTGCTTAATCACCAGAGCCTACCATAAAGTGTGTAGTTTGTTTTTATTTAAGCTCAATTAATGGGTCTGGACTTAAGCATGTACTTAAAGTGCTTTGGTGAATGGGAAAGAAGGAGAATGCTTACCTAAGCATTCATGGCATTTTTGGATTAATAAAAGTTTCTGGGATTTCTTTTTTCTTTCAATTGCAGACAAATAGCAATTGTAAGGTCTTCAGGGGAAACTCTGCTCTAATTTAGTTTGATGTTCTTTACACTTAATTTTCTCTAACTTTCCTTTGTTACCCCAGATTTATCCCAATGCAGCTGGAAGGAGCAGTTGGCTCTTACCAATTGTGACAGAAATAAAAGCAAACACAATTTAATTGCCAGTATGAAAAACCCTTGCCAGAAATTTATTGAAAGAAGAGTTCAATTTCTTATCTTTCCTCTTACTTTTTCTAGACAAGGGAGGAGGTGGTAGTGGTGAATATATCTCTGTTTATGAAGCCAAACATGTCTGCAACAGGCGTTTAACATTCTTTTTCCTCCCAGAAACAGACCCACTTGTATCCTCTTGGAGCTCTGGAGGTTCTCATAGATAGTGTAAAAATTTTGAAGAAAGATAAATGAAACTACTATTTCAGTGAGAAGGTCTTGAGATTTTGGCAGTATTTGTAAAAATGTGTGTGAAGACTCCAATTCCTCTTCAGTATTACAAATAAATAAGTTAAGACCTTAATGGGAGAAGGGATTCTGATGAAGGTTGGTAACTAAAATTAAATCAGCCAGTATCAAGATGTTTAGCTGATGAAAAAGCAGGAAGAACAATCGTGGTAATTATTATTTTTCAGATTTTAATGGTCTTTATTTGGTCTTGTATTTGTGTTGATGTTTGTTAATGATAATTACCTTTCCCTGTACTGTTTATTTTTAATAAGCCCCTCAAAATAGAGCATAAATACTGTAAAATCATAACAATAATTATTCTGATTTACTCATAAAGAAGTATTAAAAAAAATAAACAGAGCACTGGTGAATTTAGGGCTTAAATTAAGTTCAGTACATGATTCAAAACACTGTTCAATATCACAAATTTGGGGTGCAGACTTGCATTTAACTTGCGTAAAAGTGATCCAGAGCAGTATCTCGAGACAATGGACCAGCTGGCTAAACATTTCTAGTTCCACTCTGGTTGGTGTTTGAAAACCATAATCCGTTCTGAGAGATGTAGCACTGAGAAGCTACCCAAACAACCTCAGAGACAACTTTTATCTCTCTATTACATCACAAGTTTCAGTCCCATAATAAAGGACCCAGTAGACCAAATAGTGGTCTACCAATGCAGTTATATTGTTTCTGTAACAAACCATTTGGGTATTTGGGACCAATTTTAAGTCACTGTGCCTTGTCTTTCACCTTCACTGTGAGATGAATATCCTACTTCACGGGGACAGAGGCCGAGATTTTTAAATGTTATGACTTTAACGCTTAAATGTTTATGTGAACAATATATCTGCATTAAGTAAATATATAGGCACATATAATTCTGTATATATTTGTATACACCATCAGATATTTTAAATATTCAAATATATATAAATACATAATTTCACAGGTACATGAAATTAATGTAAAGAAGTTAAACATTAGTTCCTGGATGTTCTCTCAAATCCAATTTGAACCAACTCTACCACAGATGTCATAGAGGAAAACTTTTGTTCCATTAATTCTGAAAGTAGTAACTACAACATCCTGGTAACCTCAGTTCTTTTCTTCTTCAGTGGAGGGTTTTTGAATGCTCTGTACTAAGGACCCATCATTCATGTCTCTCATGTGTTACCTTCAGTGTAACTTTCTATGATACAGTGGAAGAAGGTAGAGAACTCTTTCTCATTGCAACGATATGCTGCTGGGAAGAGAAAGGATCTGTTCCCAAATCTGAATATTCAGCAATACTTTTTCATACTCAAGAATCACAGGAAAGGCTGTTTGCTTTGTACACATCCCTATGGTGTCTGGTACTTCCGCTTTATAATTCAGCACAGCTTCCTGTGAGTTTGTTTCCCCTAAGGAGTGGCAGAGTTCAGTGAGTGCTGATTCTCCAGAACTTTTTAAGTATGTGTAACTGCTGGGCTGTCAAGGTTCCCCAGACAGTGTACTGTGTAACTGCTTGATGCCTTTCCATCTCCCTGCCTTGGCACATTGTGCTGAAGTCACAGCACACCTGCTGCAAGTTCCTGCAGAGTGCTTTGTTAAGACACGGTGTGTGGCTCTACACCGCTTCCTCTGACAGCTCTGCCTTATGGGGGTGGATTTCTCAGTGGTCTCCTCACTTTTATGCCGCACAGTGGAGAGTGTGTGCAGCTTTCTATACAGACCTTTGTGTTTAGCTCAGGATATTGCGAAGAAAGTCATTAAATCTCATGGTGAAAACATGACTCTGGCATCAGACCACATCATCTGATACAGAGTTCATTTCTAACTTTTCAGCCTCACTTGCTGGGGCTGTCCATACAGCTATGACATTTCATTTGCTTTCTGTATAGTGTGTTTTAAAATTGCTAAGGATGACAGCTCTCACTAAACATTTTGGCTCTGAACTGACGCGAAGGACACATTCATATGGAAGGATCCTTGTTCACATCAGATTAATTGGTTCATGAACATATCATATGCTCCTTTACATCCTCATCTCATCCTTTAACAATATTTCCAACTTATTGTAGTGTTTCCTTGAATTGCTTTGGCATATGGGCCTTCTGTGAAATCAGAGTACAGAGACAAAAAAATTGATTAGCATTTGCTATATGGGAGTACTAGCTATGTATCAAGAGAGCCTACACCTTTTTCAGGCCCCCCTTTACACTGGCTAACCTGGTACACAGTGTCTCTAAGGAACCCGAGATCAAACCCATGGTTCTTTGTAACAAGCTTCACTTTTGTTCCTTCTTTTTGTTTAACCTTTCAAGGATGGTCTGACAAAAAAGGTACATACATTTTTGGAAGACAAAACATTAATAAAGTCCATGGTGATAAGAATGGAATTGCAAAATAATTAAAAAAAAGGTCAGGTACAAAAGAAAAAAAAAAAAAAAAAGAAAGAAAAACCATGAGAAAGTATGGAACACAGAACAGAAAGATTTTGTAATACCAGAGCTATGTAATGGTTCTGAACCATGTGTGTGTGAACTGTAATGTACAATGAACTACCATATAACATTATTATTAAACTAATTTATTCAAATTTTAGTAAATATATACAATATATATACAAAGGACAGGACGGTCACAAATTAATTGGAATCAGACTACATTTCATCTTTATTGCTGTCGCTGTTATTGTTGTAGAGTATTTCAGATCATTTTGAAGACCTTACAGAATCGTAATTTGTTCATTCAATCTAAACAGAGAAGATATAGATTGCCTGTACAATTTATGTTAATGAATACAGTACTTTAGTTGTGATTAGGTGATTCTGCTGCTCACCATAGAAATCATAAGTCCTGAAAAGTTCTTTCTATTTCCCTCCTTACATGTTGAAAGTTAATTCCCTCAGAATCATTCCATAAAATATTCCTACACCCCTCCTGCACCAATACCTCCTTATCAGTCCAAATGAAGAGAAGATCCTTTTTCAGATGGTGACAACTCTAGGACAATTGCTAACATCCTTTTTTTCGCCTTTAGGAAAAAAAAAAAAAAACAATCAGCAGAGTTAGGCTTCATATTCACAGACAGGTAAACAACCATAAGAATTAATTACTGCTTCAAGAGGGTCATCTCAGTCTTGTCTTTCCCTTCAGCTGCCCCTTGACCATTTCAGTAGCACTGAACTGCTTTTCAGTCTCATCATATCCCATATCACTGTCCTAGTAGTATCTTTCCTAATAGAACATGCAATAGTTGTGACATACATAAATGACAAATCAAGAAATAGAGGCCTAGATTATAGAATCATAGAATGGTTTAGGTTGGAAGGCACCTTAAAGATCATCAAGTTCCGACCCACCTGCCATGTGCAGAGACACCTCCCACTAGACCAGGTTGCTCAAAACCTCATCCAGCCTGGCCTTGAACACCTCCAGGGTTGGGGAATCCACAACTTCTCTGGGCAACCTGTTCCAGTGTCTCACCACCCTCACAGTAAAAAAATTATCCCTAACATCTAATCTAAATCTACCCTCTTTCAACTTAAGACCATTACCTCTCCTCCTATCACTACATTCCTTGATAGAGAGTGCCTCCCCATCCCTCTTGTAGGCCTCCTTTAAATATTGGAAGGCTGCTTGAAGGTCTCTCCTTGGAGCCTTCTCTTCTCTAGCCTATAGACCCCCAACTCTCTCAACCTGTCCTCATATGGGAGGTGTTTTAGCCCTCTGACCATCTTCATGGCCCTCCTCTGGAGTTGTTCTAACAGGTTCATGTCCTTATTCTGCTGAGGACTCCAGAGCTGCATGCAGGACTTCACGTAGAGTCTCAAGAGGGCAGAGTAGAGGGGGAGAATCACCTCCCTCAACCTGCTGGTCACACTTCTTTTGATACAGCCCAGGACATGTTTGGCTTTCTGGGCTGCAAGCACACACTGCCAGGTCGTGTTTAGCTACTCATCAACCAACATATGCAAGTCCTTCTTCTTAAGGCTGTTCTCAAACCATTCTCCTCCCATCCTGTATTTGTGCTTGGCATTTCCCCAACCCATAAGCAGGACCTTCCACTTGGCCTTGTTGAACTTCATAAGGTTTGCACAGGCCCACCTCTCAAGCCTGTCAAGATCCCTCTGGATGGCATCCCTTCCCTCCAGGATGTTGACCGCACCACCCAGTTTGCTGTCATCGGAAAACTTGCTGAGAGTGCACTCAGTCTCACTGTCTATGACACCAACAAAGATGTTAAACAACACCCTTCCCAATACCAACTGCTGTGGAACACCAGTCGTCACTGGTCCCCATTTGGACACTTTGGACTCAACTCTTTGAGTGCAGCCATCCAGCCAATTCCTTTTCCATCAAGTGGTCCACTCATCATATCAATGTTTCTGCAATTTGAGGCAGGGATGTTATGTGGGACAGTGTCAAAGGCTTTGCACAAGTCCACGTAGATGACGTCAGTTGCTCTTTCCTTATCAACCAGTGTTGTAACCCCATCAAAGAAGGTCACCAAATTTGTCAGGCACGGTTTGCTCTTGGTGAAGCCATGCAGTGCATCTTTCTCGTTTCCCCTGCCTGTGTTTCCTAAAGACCCTGTATCATTTCATTCCAGCACTTCAGTTATAGGAGACATCCCACCTAGATACCTTAAGCAATTTATTTAAAACCACCTAGAGGGACAGTGATTGAGCTAGAGCTAGACACAGTATTGTAACTATTGCAAAGTATAAGATTTTCTTTCTACTGCAGTATCTTTTTCTCTCTGTTATTCTGTCTCTTTGCTATGTTGTAGATTTTATTTTCTCCCAGAATTTTATATGTGTAAAGTAAAAGGTTTGCCTCCTGCCTCTGAGTACAGACTCCAGTATCTTTGGGGGAGGAATTATGTGTTTTATTTTGTAAAGCCTTATCCTAGCACACTTTATTTTGTCATAAACAGAACAAATAATAATAAGAATAAATAACAGATAGAATGACTTTATTTACATTACCACTATTGTGGAAGAAAGTAGTAATTTACCAGTGCTTTGTAAGCATAAATAATACTTGTACACGACTTTTAGTTAAAGCTGTTGTAGCCAGCTGAAATGGCAAGCGGGACCACAAATAAGCTGAAGCAAATTAGGTAGCAACTAGAGTCCTCTGTAGGTGGACTTCAATAGTTTTTAATATGAAATCAGATGTTTGCTAGTGTGACAAGAGGGAGCTGAAGCATTCAGTCCAGCTACTCAAAGGGCAGTGTGGGCAGCTGGCACTATAGCTGTCCATTTTATCGTTGCGTAGAAATGTGTGTATGGATTATGGATTACAGTGCAGTGGACAACTGACTTCTGCCAGCTACTGCCATTGCTGTCAGTACTTTTTTTGGTGGGGGAACTTACAGCATCTCGGTTCATAATTCAGTATTGTGCTGTGAGCTCTACAGATATACATAAATATATTACAATACACCAACAAGATTTCACTCTTAATCTTAGTTTCCTTAGAATATTATTTGGGACTCCTAACTAAATTTAGCCTGTCAGGGCAGCTGTTTGTACCTATTCCAGACCTCCACTGATACGTACATGACATAATCCAAGTCTCATGTCTGATCTCCTGCACCGTTCAGCCTCATGATTAAAAAGCAAGCAAAAAAAAAAAAAAAAAAAAACCACCCCACCTTTAAACATGCTTCCTAATAGGAAAGAATTCATAGAACTTGTAACAGAAAGGCAGTTGTTTGGGGATAAATAAACCATAACACAGCAGAGTAAAATAGTCTCTGAAGACAGCACTGTACATGAAAGCCTGTCAGATCCTTTTCTAAACTTCATTATTGAAAAGATTGGCATGAGTCCTTAAATACAGACTGTCAGCATGGAATTCTTTGCTTCCAAACTGGAGAAAGTCTACATGAAAGTCTCAAACATTGAGAAGAGAGGTAGCAAAGACAGTAAAGTCAAAAGCTAGTAGGCCACAGGGGGAGGCCAGTAGACTGTTCCACCAAAAATTTGTTAGCAACTATTCAACCAAGACTTAGATAAACCTTACACATGCTTTCATTTTCTTTTCTTTTATTATTCATGAAGTGTGAATGTTTGTACATGTGCATATCCATGCATGAAGTTAGTGTTCACAGAAAGGGTTCAATTTTCTGTGATGGAGCATAAAATCTTCACTTATTTCAAACATGGCATGGTAGAGGTAAAACAGTTTAAGTTCTCAATACGTTGCCTTAGTGAAATGTTCCAATCCTGCCATCATCTCTGGGATTGAATATCTACACAGTTCTTACAGTCTTTCTGCTCACTGTTACTAAACAGAATTTCTAAAGAAGCTAGAATAATTAGCCACAGAAATTTTGATGGCATTGAGGATGTAACATTCTCAGATAATTTAGGATCTGTACAAATAGGAAGTGTTTTTTAGCTTATGAAATAATCATTTACAACTGTGCAATGTCACATAAAATGTCTATAAAGATGATGTTTTTCTTCACACTGCTTCTCTAGCTAGACATTTTGGGGTTTTTTGTTCATAATATGCCCAACAGCAACTAGTGAGTACTATGCAACTATGGTTCCTTTGAACAAGTTTATTGACAGTGGATGTATGAGTTTGTTTCTTCTTGACAAAAACTTTTACCAGATTTTCATGCCTCTGTCTCTTTCTTTTCTTCAGACTGGTGCTGAATAAGTGCCTGTAATAAATAATGAATAAGTTTGCAATGCTGGACATCACTGTGGTCAATCCTTAATAAATTGTGTATCCTGAATTTAACTACAAAGACAGGAAAGTCCAACAAAAGGTCAGGTGCTACCATCAAATGAAAGTACTGTAAGTAATGAAACACTAAAGAGAAATAAGAATCATCTTTTTTGTTTGCATGTTTTGTTTTTAATTATTATTCTCAAACTGATTTCAGAGATGATATTTATACATAAATTATTTGGGAAATAAAATGAAGGTTGACCTAAGAAGCCCTTCCATACAACTCTGGAGATGTGGAGGTAGGATAATATCCTTATTGTTGTGTTCGCATAGCAGCAGATGGTCACATGTGACCTTAACCATCTGTTCCCAAATGATCCAGTGAAGTAAATAGTTTATACACAAATCAGACAAATGACCTTTATAATTAAAGGTAGAAAACACATAAAAATATAATGGCTAATTGAGCTAATTAAATAGCTATTTGTTAATATTTAAGACTCTGCATTGTGTGGTTTTAGAAGACTTGGAGTTCTGCTGTTATTAATTATTGGTTTTCATTTTATGGTCATCAAACTGCTTAAAGTTTCACAAGTATTTGAAAACTAGGTTAATCATCCATTAAAATAAATTACAGGTTTCTAACCTGTATTCAAAATTAAGGCAGGCAATACATGAAAGGCAGGGAAAAAGTAAGTGCACCACTTTACAGACATAGTAATCTCAGAATTTATGTGTCTTAGACTCTCTCATGTCTGTAGTATCGAAACAAATTAAAGGAGCTGAAGTTCAAAGAAGATAAATAAATATCCAAGTTCATGTAAGAACTTCAAAGACTGTCAACAAGTTGAAACCTGTATGGGTAAGTCTAGCACCTGGACCTCGAAGTACTTTACCTCTCCAAAGGACAGGTGCCACTGACAGATTGTCTATAATTACACAGCAGAAAAATAAAACAGAATATTTGACTTCTAATTGACTGGCCTAACTTCTGTCCAAGGAAGATTGAGCTGCAGTAGAAATGAATGTTCAGATGTTTGCTTTAGCAATCTTATAGTTCAAGAAGAAAAGTCCAGATAGTGAGTACTCTGGAATAAGGGTGCATGTTAAGTAAAATGATAAATGTTTTAGAGATACTGATCAGGAAAAAGTTTAATCAGTTTAATTAAATTATGTTCTCCAGGAGAGTCATCATAGTGGTAAAAGCTCAGTCAAGCGTCAAAGCATTCATAAGCAAAAAAGCCCCCACACATGAAGACATTGATCTAAAAATGCCTCAACTATGCTGAAATTCTGTTCATCACACAATTTTCAAAATCTGGACCAAAACAGATGTATTATCTGTAGTCACTAATGCTGGCAATTACATCTAGCTGCTTATGAATGCATCTTGCACAGTTTGCAATTACTGTACAAACTAGAGAACTATCAAGGGGGTTCCTATTGTGTTCAGGAAGCTCAGCAATCCTGGTTTCTGAAAACAGTAGCTGTTTGAATTTTCATGTGCCCCACTTCATAAATTTATATATGAATCACATTTTATTTTTCTTTCTGCCTCAATACCTTTTTAAAAGTCACTTCTTTTTGTATAAGTGAAAAGAACACACTCTTCTGAAACAGAAACTAAAGCTATGATTTCAGCAGGGATGAGGGTGAGCCTGTTCAATCAATCAGACCTGTTCCTCAATATCTCTCATTTCATCACAGACTCAGAGGTTGACCTAAGCACTTATAGCAAGTTCAGAGCTTCCCTAGAGTTTGGGTTCTCTGGTTATCTTATGTTTTATTACTATGGTGATTTTTACTCCATTCTCTTCTATGCTGTAAAGTGACAGAAGATAACACACCACTTTGCAATTTTTACCTCGTTGTTTTCCACCAGTACATCTCATTTGATTCTTACGACACCTAGACAGGTTAGACATACCTACAGTTCCTAGAGGATACAGGAGAATCCCTTTCCATCTAATCTTTGACCGATTGCACTTAAGTTTACTGCCTAAATCCACCTGGTTTATCAGCCAGAAATTTCAGAAATGAACCCTTTCTTTTTAATTTTCAGTGAGTCTTGATTTTCTTAACTTTCAAGGGGGGTGAAAGTGATAGAATTGATTGTAATGTAAAACAATGTATCTTTAAATTTCTCTTAAAGAGAGTAAACACAGGTTTACCAGTGTTTACATCTAGTACAGGAAAGTTCCAGACCCAAAAGTTGAACACTGGAAATTTCTTGTCTCCATGTTTTTATCTTTTTTTCCCTTATATCTCTTGGTTACCACTATTTCTGCTAATGCTGCTGAGCACTAATTTCAGGTAAAAATGACTGGAGACAGCTGTAGACTTGATGGTTCATTGATAACTTTGAAGACTTTTGTTTTATGGACATATGTCTTTCATTTCTATTTAGATCTTGTCTGTTTGGCACTGACATTGCCAGCCCTGTAGCATTCCCATCTTTTATCCAGGTGTCTTTTAAGTAAAGTTACCCTTTCTTTGTGATCTGTTGCTGATTTCCACATCTCTGTGCACCTACAAAGAGTTTTGAACTGATTACATGCAAAATATAATTGAGCTGAATATTATTGTAAACAATTTCAGTTGAGACTGATTATGTTTGTACAAGAAAAGGAAAAAAGTGATCTCAACAACAGGCACATATTTAATCAGAAGAAAAGCTGCCTTTGACAAATTCACATCTTGGCATTTCAACACTTCTGTGTTCTGAATAGGCTATTGAGTATAAATAATTTTTATTATAGCATGCACTGTTCTTGATAATAAACTTTTAAACACTACTTGTTGTGTTACTCATACAAAACCAGTACCTTTTGGATAACTGCAATAGTTTCTACCGTGATAAGTAATTATTTTAATGAAAGACTATGAGAAACATTGATACTCCAAGAAAGCTTAACAGTACCAACTGATTGATGCTTTTCCCACCCAGACCAGTTTGTTATAAACAACTACTTAATTCTGTCCTTTCTCTGAAAAGGTCTAATTATTTCCTCCCAGCAGTTGTAATCGTCGTTGTATGACCAGCAAATAGCTACACAAGCAATCAGACAGAATAAAAAAAAGGTAAATGGAACAACACCACACCCTTTGATTCTCCCACATTCAAACACAGAAGTAACTTTTCAATGTCTCTGTCAGTTGGACTTTGGAGGTCTCATATGACAAAATTTGCTACCCAACATTTCATACAGGTTTGATAATCCTAATAGTACTTAAGTGATATGGAAGATAAGACAACTCTCTTAAACCTATCCACTTCTGAGTATGGGATAAACATTTAAACAGTGCAGATGGGCTTGGACTAGAGGGATTTGTTGTTTCTACATAAATAATTTTCTATGAGGTCCTCTCAAATCCCTAATTTAAAATACAAACCCCAACAGGTCTCAAGCCTCTACCACTTGGAGACTTCAGGCCACGGGTTCCCTTTTTTGGCTAGATATCTTCTGACAAAAAGCAGCGGTCTTCTTCTTACTCTACTTATTTGTGGAATGTCTTAGAAAATGCTGATACAATTTATTACCTGTAAGAAGGTAACTGAAAAGGTCCTAGGAAGAAAAGAAGTCTACCCATTGCCTTAGCATCGAAATGTCCTCCCTGGTGCCTACCGATGTATTAGGATAGTAAGTGCTATCTTCAATGATGAATGTCATTTAAACTTTCTTTTGAATCTTGTTTTGAGCTCATAGTGAGATACTTTGAGAGATGGTGTAGAGGAAATGCACGCTGATTATATTGTGATCATAAAAAAAACATAAAGGTACAGACTTTGACTTCAAAGGCTTTCATCTCAAGACCGTTCATGACATTCACATTTATATAATCTCAAAAAATCATAAATTGTATCTAAAAGTATCTTAACTATGGGCAGTTTACCTCAGCAGCTTCAGAGAACTATTTTTCTTAACACACACAGGTAGAAAATCATTAATTAAACTTCTCCCACTATTTCTTCTGTTCCTTTTAGATAGTGTTACCTTCACACCAGCAACTTCCTCAACTTCGAGTAACCAAGTTAACCTTTCTTCCATTATTCAGGACTCTTTTCATGTCTCATACCATCTGTTGCATCTCTGTTGTTCATCATATAAATTAGGTAGGTGAACAACTTTTGCAGACATGTTTGTCTATGCTGACCAGTAATAAAATTTTATTAATATATTTTCATTCTTTTCTCAAAGACTTGTGTAACACTTGTTAGGATCCTATCTAAATTCCATAAAACTGTGAAGGAGGCAAAAGCTACTATGGTCCTCTAATCTGACCTGTTACTTGGGCCAATCATTTCCACTGTGACTTCAGGAAAATTGTAATCTGTAATTTTATAGATGATTTCAGCCATAATTTAAACCTTTATGGTGGCTTTTTATTGGTAAAAACCACAAAGCATGCTTCTGGGTATTGTAAACCTAAAGCATTAGACAATTAATCGTTATTAATCATTACTAAGAATAGCACATGGGATTTACAGCTATTGAACTAAGTTATGCATACAGAACGTAAACTGATTGAAAGAAGCTTGGTCAATGGATCCAGGCAACTACTGCTGTGGTCCTTCAATGTTTTTAAGTGAACAGGAAAATATATGTCACCTGAAAAAGGCAAACATATGAGTTATTTCCACTGGTATGAAACCAGAACTTTTCATTTCCTAATTGCAGTGCCCCTAGAACCTATTCCATCATGAATGAAGAACTTATTTGGTCTGGAAATGAAACAAGTTGGTGAACCTGTCTCTCACTAGTATGTGATTTTTAGCTCCAGGTTAAGTTTATCAGGCTGCACTGATGATATATATTTTTGTTAACCATAGAAGCAGGTCTGTCACCTCACTCACACATAGACACTGACCTGTTGTCACCTAATCTCAGATGTCTGCATGTAATTCATCTTGTCTGAGTGTAGTCCTTCTTGTTTCAGTGTACTCTGTTGTGAATGCAGTAAAAAAAAAAAAATTCAAAACTGTAATGCTGTTAGGAATCTTCTTGTTATGAAGCCCAGGAAATAAGAGTAATCATTGAGAGTGTACTGTAATCAATACAGGTAATAATGAACACATATGAGAAAGCATTTGGCATTGTGAATCTCCATCAGAGATATACCTGTCCTTGAATGCAAAATAAGTCACCAGAGAAAGATGTCTTTAAGACAATAGTTTTCCATCATTATCATTACCATCAGGTAAAGAAAATACATAGCAAGCATACCATTTCCTACAGTGTAGATACTCTTTTATTACCCATTCTCAAGTTTCTGTTCTGCAGTATGTACAGACACAATACCTAAAAGTGAGTCCCATAGTGCAGTATTAGTCATTTTAAAGAATTCAGAGATCCACATAAGTTTTATATGGATTTAGGTTTTGATGCATTCCTTTACCTTTAAAAGTAATAAATTTAGGTGAGCTATAAAGTAAATCCAAGGCAGGCCCATTTAACTTCCTGAATATTCCTTAAAAATTAGGAAAAAAAATGTTCCGAGTGACTATAATGTTTCAATTTCAAATTTATAAGTCAATTTTCCAAAACATTTTTTATTCACTTTACGTATACACATTCAGTGTGTGAATTTTTAGTACACAAGTGAAATGTATAAACACCTTTGTGTATATATAGCTACTGACACCACAAAAAAGTATCAAACAACAGCTGAGTAAAAGCTGTATACCCCGTCTTCCTAAATTGTTCTTAAATAAAAAGTAATGTTTGAGTTTAGCAATACAGAAACAAGTATGTCAGCAAATCTGCATGCTTCACATTTTATTAACTTTAGATGTTGTTTAAAAATTCTTTGAGCCTTTCCAAGGGTTTAGCCAGAAACATCCCCACACAGAGCAATAACGGAAACAAGGCACTATTATCAACTAAGTCATCACAGTGTGTTTTTTATTTTTATATTGGCAGACCTTCAATACTTGTCACATTGTGAGTATAACTCCCTATTAAATCATGTTGTTGGACCTGAGAGGAAAGGAAGAATATCAACACAACATGAACAAACTTATTTCCCAAATCAGTTTTGAAAACTTAGTTATGAAATAGCAATAAGATAGTCTGTTCATACTTTGGCTATTTAGAGGATATTTTAAAAGAAAGAATGACTGAGCCTCGTCAGTTTAAACAATTACTGACCTATGATTTCAAGCTAAATTTAAACCAGACTGAATCAAAACACTTCCTGTTAATTAGACAGTATCTGTGAAATGTGTAGGAACCTTTTTAACTGCTACATACTTCACCTCTCGACTTTTTTAATATGTTCTTAGTAGTCACTTCAGTAGAGACCAACGGAACAGAACTTGACATCTGTGGTGTAACCTCTGAGGTACTCGTTTGGTTCAATTGCCTCTATACAGGCAGCTAGTGACAGACATTTGTGATATCCGCCTGTGGGAAATGAATTATGTCAATGAAAACAGATATTTTTAGAATGAAACTTGTCTAAAGAAGATCCCTAAGACATATGGACTATTCTGAAGCACCTGGGTTTCTTTCGTGGGCATCTGAAGTTAGATGAGGACAATCCCATCTGAATTCCTAGTGGAAAGTTTCTGATGACTTCCCTCAGCTACATGAGAGGTTATGCAAACCTCTGCTGGCAATCTTGTACTAAGGTGGAAGGCAAAGAGGGAATAAAGACACAGTAGTCTAAGATGAACAAAGAAGACAGTTTCTAGCCTGGCCCAGTGGCACTAAAATAAGACAAATTTGTGGACAGGAACTTAGTGTTAATTAAGTGTATCTATATACCCCATGTAGAAGAAAATCTAGACCTCAGATATTTACTGCTTCCTGTTATTCGGAGGGAGGGGAGGTGTTGGGTTTTTTTGTTGGATGGAGTTTTTTTTTCTGTTAGGGTTGTGGTTTTGTTCTCCCAGAAGTTGCACGTGAAATAATTAAATTTCCTGCAGGTTGTTTTGTCCTTATACATTAATAGAACTAGCAACTACCGGATAACATTTTCTGACAGTTTTGTTTACTTACAAGTTCCAGCTTGAATTAGCTGGTAAAGAATTTTAAGAATTTGAAATAATAATCCAGAAATTTGAACTCATATTCTGAGAAACAACTTTCTTAATGATGTGGTACATCAGAATAGATTTGAACTTTTACCGTTTGGGAATATTCTACATGATTCTGTGGCTAGTTAAAAAGAGAAATAAATTGAAGCAAAAATGATACTAAAATAAACAGAACAAAAGCACACAGCCTTATATGCATGTGTAAAGTGATGTACTACTCAGACACTAAAGACAATAATCAGCTGTTCCCTGCAGTGGTAAGGAAAGCCTTGACAGCTGTGAACCGATTATGGCCCCTGAAACCTTCAGGAAGCCTTAATCAAGAAAAGTGTTTGTTATTGTCTTCCAGACATTGCAAAGTAAACAAGATGACTGAATGGCTTGGAGGCAAGGAGGAAATTTCTTAGACATAAAACCTCAGAACTGTCTTTGGGTGTGTTTGTATTCCTCTCAGAAGATGAACAATTTTCTGAAATAATAAATTAAGTACATTCTGCAAAGAGATCCTCTTAAGAAATAGCTCTGACATAAAGTTTTCAGCTCCTTGTCTTTCTGTTGCTGAACATTTAATTGTTTTCTCCATTGAAAACTTTCATCACGCCCCACTTTACCCATTTGATCCTACCCCACCCCTTCTGAATTCCTAAGTGAAACCATACCCCGAGCCAGAAATATTCGTAGCTCTTGTCCAGAATACTTAAAATTATGCAGGAAAAGGGTCTCGTTGATCAAACCTGACTAGTTTACTGCTGCAAATGTTTGCAGTGAGCTTCATTTAAAACTTGGATTAACCAGCTGCTGCGTTTGGCTCCAAAGATCCTATCCAGGGAGGGTGAGGTCAAGGAGTCTGTGTGAGCATAGGAAGCTACAAAGGGCTGGGAGCTTTGAATTGTGTACTTGAAGAAGGAAAGAGCCTTAAATCATGGTGCAGGGGTTATTTTCTGTTGGTGGAACACAGAAACATAACTAGAAGAAAGTTAGTGACTAAACCACAGCACTGAGGTCAGCTCCCTGACTGCAAGCTTATGTAGGATTTGGTTCACAAGAAGCCCTTAAACTGTTTTCTCTCTGTGGACACAGTATGTGGGCTTGATACTTGCACAATCCAAGTTTATCACTTCAGGGCAGTAAACAAAGTGTATCTTAGTCTGTGGGGTTAAACAATTTTTGGCACAATTAAGCAAAACAGAGCTGGAATAAGAGAAGATAAACAAATTTCACTTGCAATAAACTAAAATGAACCATCGGAGATACCTAGCTGTCAGAGGGAAATATGGATTTTTTTTTTTTTTTAAAGAAGGTTGTATCCTTTCTTGATTTAAGATGAAACCAGAAGTCTGTGAGACTGAGCTAGATTTCTTAAAAATATTTCACAAGGATGTGTTCATGTCTCTGTCTAGCTCCCCTAAGTTTCAAGATCTGTCAAATTCAAAAATCAAAAAGCAAAATCTAGACAGAACAGTTGAGTCCGACCTGATTTTGACATGGAACTACAAATTGTCCACAGATAATTCCCAATCTGGACCTGGCTTTCATCCAAAGATTAGGAAAACTTCAGTAATCCTCTTGATGAATCTGGGGTCTGGGCAGAAGATTTGATAATAAAACTCTAGGCCAAATTATGCTGCTTCCTGAATTTTTAACAGAAGATCTACAAATTCTAGAGGTCAAATACCTCCAATACGTTACAGTATTTCCCATTTGTCCTTAGAAATTATTTATCTTAGTTGCTGTTTGTATTGGGTAGGTATTGCAACCTTTCAAAATTTAAACAGAAGAATCATTAATTAGTGTGGGTTTACCAGGTTCAAGATCTCCTGAACTTCTTTGCTATTGGCATGCACATAGGGCAACTGTGTCAAAAGTTGTACTCTCTTGAGCAACTGTGAGGAAGCTGGTCTGACACTAAGTGCTGCTAGGGAGATAGATCTAA
>NW_010117698.1:0-599 GCF_000699245.1 Pterocles gutturalis
GGGGGGTGGAGGGTAGGACTTAATAGAGCATTTATAAGTTCTGTTTCAGTGACCGTCACTGTTTTGGGTTATTTTTAGAGATCAGGTCTTTCCTTTTTTTTTTGTTTTTAATGCCTAATTGCAGTCTGAAAGGAATAGAAAATCATCCAACCACGAGCATGAGTGGTCCCCAAAGTGCATGTCAAAAGTCTCTCATTCAGTTGAAAGTTGAGTTCGAGGAGTGAAGTACGAAATGCAAACAGAACTGAAGGCTGTGCGCATCACTAAGTGCATTTGTTCTGAATGTTGTTTGCCATACTTAAATTACAATAGAAACCTTCCAAGTGCTTTTATTTCCATAGCTGTTTTGTGTCTAGATTTTTTTGTCTCCATGGATTGAATGCAGTAAAGTGTTTCAAAAAAGAGGTCTAAGCAGACAACTAGCTCCTGTGATCTGCCGTTTTATTTTCTAAGGACGTATAGAAGTGAATGTGTACAGTTTTTCTAAGAATTAATTGGAATTATAATTATGAAGCCTGATATGCTCCAAAGAAAGGGTTCCTCATTACTGTGGCATCCCAATGGAAATGATGTAACGGTCAGTGAGTACCTTCCTGCTG
>NW_010117698.1:630-41469 GCF_000699245.1 Pterocles gutturalis
CACCTGTGTCGCATGTCCTGTTTCCTACAGACACACAAAAGTTATTGCTTCTATTTTTAATTTAAAATCTTTTCTGTGTTTTTTTTATAACTGCTTATAAGTAAGTCCTCTGTCAGCACACAGCAAGGTACAAGTGACTTCCTCTGTAGTATCTTTGTTCTGAACTGTACTTAGAAATGAAGATCAGACTTTTTTTCCATGTAAACTTTTTTTCTAGTGCTCTTGGAGAGATAAAGCAACGGCCTTTCAAAGCGGTTTGGCTTCATTCTAATGTCAGACAATGAATTTGATTATGAGGTCCTAAGATCAAGGCAGTTTCTTGAAATTAGGCTCAGTTTCAAAAAATGCATGACTGAGATGTGCAGATTGATTTGATCTACATCTTTATGTATCTTCTAACCTGTGTAGAGTTTGGGTTTTTTTGTTTTGTTTTGGTTTTTTTTTGTTTTTTTCCAGTGGAACATTAGAGAACATTTCCCAAAAATGTACTTTTCTAATTTGACAGTGGAATTAATACAGTGTTTTGTGCTTCACATTTATCCTATTTCTAAACTCTAATTTTTGCTGTTCCACAGGAATTAACACACTTCCTCAGTTTTGTAAAAAAACAGCACAAATGGCCAGTGATGATCAAGTCCTAAAATCACAAACATTGAAGATGTTAGACCAGTGGATGCAAGACTCTAATTAGTTTTCGGTAAGCATCAGTGTTTTTACATCAGTTGCCAATTCTCTTGATTTTTTTTCTCATGACTTGAATGGGAGGTGGTGTCATACTTGGAACACCCTGCTTTCTGGAGGTACTCGATTAAGAATCTCAGCTCTTATATTTTTTACAAAAAAAAGAGGCGATGAGAAAAGAAGTGTACTTATCTTGCCACTGCAGTTTACCTTGTCATTATGCTACAAAAAATGTTTATACTGCATAATATTTTGATTTTTGAATATCACTTCTGGCATATTTTCATTCTATTATAGTGAATTGGAGGCAAGATGATTAAATAGAAAAGAGACTCACATCTGAATGAGAAAATGGTCAGACAGACTGAAAGAAAAATCAGTGACACGAATTGTGATTTCCAGAAGCTGTTAGGTAAGAGAGAACCACAAAAGCAGGTAAATAAAAGTATGGCAAAATGGAAAAACAGGAGGTTATTGACATATGATCTGAATTAAAATCTTCTGAGTTACTGAAAACAGTTTATTTTTTAAGCATTCATGTTTTTTCCACTTTCATAAATTAGTGACAGTTGCCTACTGTCTCCAAAAGAATTTAACACTTTAGTGTCTGTATATTATTATTCCATACTTCGTCTTTTTTCAACAGATCAGTATAGAATCAATTTTATGCTTTCAGTATCTATATTGCTAATTCTGTTCTTCAGGAATCAGAATACTTTTTATTGGTAGCTTTTTTGAAACTTGGAGAATTTTGTGTTTAATGGTAGTATCAAAAAGACTGAAAAATGTTAAAATAATTATGTGTGTTAAAGTCTTACTAAGTATTGCCCTATCACATCTTACATCCACAGCACACGTACTGAGCAAAAGCTCTTTTCTCGTGAGATTTAACACAATGACTCTCAGACTTCAGTATGTATGCTTTGGACACAATCTCTGCAGATTACTAAAACTCAATGAAATATTTACCTTAATTGCACTTCAGCCTCTTTCTTTTAATCATGTTTAATAGATCTAACAGCAAGTACTGCTTCCACTGCTGGTTCTCTCATTAGCACACTATTGGAAATAAAATTTGAAGATGAAGGTTAGCCACTGAAGCAGCAGAGAATTTAAGGTAATGTTTCCTGGGATTTACACAGGACATTCACATAACCCTGGTAGTAAAAGTTATATCCCAGAATTACTGAGGTTGGAGTAGACCTCTGCAGATTGTATAGTAGTCTGATATTCCTTCTCAGAGCAGGGGCAGCTGGAGCACGTTCTTGGACATTGTCTAGCTGGGTCTTGAATATCGAGGATAGAGACTCCTCAGCCTCTCTAGGCAACCTGCTCTGGTCTTAGACTACTCTCGTCGTAAATAAGTTGTTTTTTTTCTTATGTTTAAACAGAACTTCTTGTATATCAGTTTCTTATATGACAGAAGCTCCTTGTATGAGAGATGCTCCAAGCATCTAATCATCTTCGTGGCTCTTTGCTGGACTCTGTCCAGTATGCCATGTCTCTTTTCTACTGGGGAGCCCACAAGTGCACACAGCACACCAGATGTGGCCTCACCAGATGGGAAGGATCACCTCCAGCTCTTGTAGCTCAGACTGGGATGCCGTTAGCCTTTTTTGTTGCAAAGGCACGTTGCTGGCTCATGGTCAATTTGGTGTGTACCAGGACCCCCAGGATCTTTTCTTCCAAGCCATTTCCCAACCAGCTGACCCCCAGGGTGTACTGGGTCATATCTTCTAAAAGATCCCTTATAAAAGCTGACACGTTTAAGTTTGATATAAAGTCTGTCTCACAGTGTGGGTGCACTTGCAAGAAAAATTTTATTTCCAATAGCCCTTTTTAAGATGTTAATCGTGTTCCTACAGTAGGAGGTTTTGTGCTGAGCCAGTGCTGCCCTCTTGCTCTCTTCCATCTTACAGCCATAAAAAGATCTTCATAAAGTGTTTAATGTCACTTCATGTCATTGAGAAGAGTGAATTTATTTTATTGTTTGAAAAGCAGAAGTGTAATACATTTTCCTGGTACCTCTGACCGTGTTGTTCGAATAGGTATCTGAATCATTTTACTGTTGCAGAAAGAAATCGTTTGTTTTTTTTGTTTTGTTTTTTTTTTTTTCCCCTGAAGTTTAAAGCATTTCCTTTTATAGAATCATAGAATGGTTTGGGTTGGAAGGGACCTTAAAGATGTCTATTTCCAACCCCCCGGCCATGGGCAGGGACACCTCCCACTAGCCCAGGTTGCTCAAAGCCTCATCCAGCCTGGCCTTGAACCCCTCCAGGGATGGGGCATCCACAACTTCCCTGGGCAACCTGGGCCACTGCCTCACTATCCTCACAGAAATCTCCCCCCTTTCAGCTTAAAACAGTTACCCCTCATCCTGTTGCTACACTCCCTGATAGAGTCCCTCCCCATCTCTCCTGTAGCCCCCTTTAATTTCCTGATACTATTCTTCATAATGGTTAAGTTTTGATCTTTAATGTCTATTTTGACACTTATCAGCCAAATCTCTGACTTGATCTTATAACTTTCAAGCAAGAAAAGTCACCAAGGAATTTTGTAAAACTTGTAGTGCTTCAGAAAGGTAAACTTCAGGCCAGGTTCATCTCTTGTTCTCAGATTTTCCCAGCATTAAAATTGATGAAGAGATGATTTATCAGGATGAGAAGTATTCAACCGTGACATACAGAAATTCAGAGCTCCATGTATGTCCTCATTTGTCATTGTCTTCAGTCATTTGTCATTAATGATCATTACAGTTTTATGCAGCAATGGCTCGAGTTCTGTTTTGAAAAAGCTCACATCATACATTTGTAGAACCCCATTTAAAACCTCTGAAAGTATTATTTTTTAAAAAAAACAGAATATGAATCAGGCTCTTTGCAGTCCCAAATTCATATTTAAATGTATGTGGGCCAAAACATGCTATTATATACTGCCTTTATTCCTTGTTTCAGTGAAAAGTTTTTTTCCTAAGCAGGAAAGCAAAATTTAGTCCTCATTGCATTTTTTTCCCCAGAGAACAACGTATTTGAAAATAACTTGAATTGTCTACTGCAATCTTGGTAAATTTTCATAGTACTTTATATTAGGGTTAATCAGTTGATAAGAATCAATGCAGTTGATCATCTGATTAGCTGAACTAAATTGTAATTAGGTGCTAATGAAGATCATTTGTAAGCATACGGCATGCATATAATTCTTAAGTTTGATTTCTAAAGCTTGACAGTGTTCTACTAATTTTTATTTTCCTCTTTGTTTTGTGTTGGTATGTTTGAAAGCTGTATTTCCTTCTAGCTTTTAAGACAGTGGAAAACAAGGTATCTAGGTTGTTTTGTAAGGGGGTTGATAAATGGTTGTGAATACCTAAAGAATTGTTTGAAACTTGTTTCACACTCTGAGGGATAAGGTGGGTAGAGAATTGGCTGGACCACTGGGCTCCTGAGGTTATGACCAGGAGTGCAAACTCCATCTGCCAGCTGGTTACGTGTAGTATCCCTTAGGAATTTCTACTGGGGCCAGTACTGCTTAACATCATTAAGAGCGTGGATGTCGGGACAGAGTCCCCTCTCAGCAGCTCTGTGGGTGATACTCACTTAGAGGGAGTGGTTGATATGCTGGGAGGCAGAACTGTTATTCTGAAGGACCACGATAAGCCAGAGAAAAGGGTTGACAAGAGTCTCAGTCCAGCAGAAGCCATTAAGACAGTCAGGGGCTTGAAGCTTGTGATGTGTAAGAGGAGGCTGGGCTAATTGGGTTTGGTCAGCCTGAAGAGGAGAAGCCAAAGAGAACATCCATGCCGTCATACTTTAGGTATTTTTATATTTTTGTAATACCTGGTTCTAAATAAGTAACAGAGACTTATAAACAGAGCTTTGTAAAGAGAGAACGACAATAGCCTTTGGGCAGTTTGATGTCATTTAAAAGCAAAAATAATAACTCATATTTGGAAAATGATAGAACCAAATCAAGCCTAAAGAGATAAAACACTCAAATCCCATTAAAATTCTATGCACTCTTATTTCACTCACACAAACAAGGCTTCTTGTTCTTAAAATTAAAGATAATTAACTTGCTTGTTTGTTTTCAATTTAAAATAATGATGTAGAAGTTAATTTTCCACCATCTAATGTTTGAGCCTTACACACACACAAATATCTCATTTGGACCAAGATTGTCCAGTAATGATTCTGATCAGAGAATTATCTTATGGTTTCATTAACCCCAGCAAAAACTTGTGATTCTTTTGCTTACACCAATTCTAGTTTGTTTAAAGGTGTAGGTTGCTGTACCTTTTTTGGGGCTCTTATTGGAAAAACAAAGAAGATATTGAATTGTTCTGTTCAGCATAGTTACTGTTCAATGATGTTATTATTAAGCATAGTTTGATGCTTTTGATAACTTGAAACTGCTTGGAAAAAACCACGTAATTACAGAGGACTCAACCTCTCTTCAGTAAGGGTTAACATACTACTCTGTCAATAAGGCAATCATCATAATAACTTGAAAAAGTAGTAAAGCAATTTCAATATCATGAGAAATGTTTCAGATAAATTGCTAGCTTATGCACTGACCTTGTTGAGCGCTTTCATGGGAATGTAGGATGATTATATACAACTTGTCAAACAAAACAGTAGTTTATGATCTTAAAAAAGTTCAATTGCTTCCGCATAATTGTAAAAAATGGACAAAAAAAGACAATAAATGCAAGTAGCTGTTCAGGTCATGTCTTTATTAATAGCATGTCATTAAGCAAACTAAAAAGCGTTAACTGTGCCATATTTAGAGATTAAGTGGGAGCAGAACCTCATTAGCTCTAACAGGAGATCTCAGTCCAATGATAGCAGGGCTGGGAGCACTTCACTGAGTACATCTGTACAGTCCATCCTTATTACAGGGTCACGGAGAGAAATGAGGCACCTTCAGTACTACAGTATAGTGGGTTGGCTCAGAGCCTTGGAGAGGGACTGGAGAGCTCCTCCTATCCTCCAAGAACCCATTTGCCTGTCTGACTTGAAAATGCCTAATGTTTAAAAGGTTAGAAGAAATTATTTGTCCTGGATGGACGCAGGCTTCTCAAGAGGATAACCTTAGTGGCCTCTCTGGATTTGGCAGCAGACAAGTATCCCCATCTTCACACCTGCTTCCCCTCCACCCCTTTTTAATTTTATCCTCTTCCAACTTCTCACGATGTTTTGTTTCTTACCTCGGCTGTTTATTCCGGTGTTGCGCATGGACAACCTTTGCATTCCTCTCGGGAAGCTGGGCTTTCCCTGACAATTTGCCGTGTGGGCAGCTCCAGCCAGCAGGGACGCGCCAGGTCCTTGCCCAAGGTGAAAGGGAGCGAAAGGCTGTAACAAAAGTGCCCCACGTATAATGATGATGAATATGAAATGCTGTAACGAAAGTGCCCCACGTATAATGATGATGAATAGCTAAAGAAAAGGAGTAGGAGTAAGTTGAAGCAAGCCAACTATTTTCTACTGCAGAGCTCTGGACTGAGGTTTCCAAGCGGCAGAGTGCCACTTTAGCTGATCATTCGCATGGTTGTGATATGACTGCATCACCCATCACAAGAAGAGATAACTCCTGCCAGAAGTAACAGAGAGAAATTTTTGATTCTGTCCCTTCTTGCCCGGGCCAGTTTGAACTGATATTTATTGAAAACCCTTAAAACATTAAAACAAAGACAGCCGTTAGTGAAATGTAATCCAACCAAAAAAACACAAGAGAAATCAGTATAAATAGGGGAAAAAGAGTTGGGTTGCAGAAAAGATTAATGATATCTGGACACTACTCACTACAGATGCAGAAAGTATTAAATTCAGCACTGAAATCTGGTTTTCCCCACAGTAGCAGAAAGATTGCTGAGGCAAATTAGGAACTGTTGAAGATGTTGTTAATTCACTGTCATTTTTTTTCTTGCACCATTTCTGTGAAATTCTTCTTTTGCAGCCTTGTAGCCCCGTAAATATGATGTTGCTCTTACTTGCAGCGGGCTATAGGCTTTGTGTTAAGATAACAACATAGACCTTAGGACCTCTCAGGCTTTGTCTGGACTGGGCTTGGCCTCTATGTCCTGTGGTTTAGCTTGTTCAGCTGTAACAATAATTGTCTGACAAATAGGTGCTACTACCTATTTTGGTTTAGCTTTTGTACAATTGTCTGGTGTATGTGTGTATAAATATACATCTATACATGCTACACATTGTTATATATATTTCTGTAACCATTAGGGAGGAATAGCAAGTAGTTTTTCATGTGCAGCATGAACTACCTATGACCCTGGATCAGAAATGCAGCATGGAAGGGTAGAGGCAAGAGATAACAGCAGGGGTTTTGAACCTGCAGGCGGTGGATGATATCAAAGGCCTGAGAACTATAAATAACTCACCAGTGGATGATTATTGCTAAAGGACACAAGCCTGGGACCTGAGTAAAACCAGTTTTAGAGGTAGGTAACAAAGAGGTATTTTAACCTAATCTATTCTGAGTTATAAGTGCAACTGGACTAAATCTTTAGACTGTTAAGACTTCAATTAAAGTAATAGTAATTTCTTGACTTTGTACATAAGGTGCATTCCTTTTGTTCAAATCTATATTTTAAATGCAAGAAACAAGTTTATGAGCGCAACACATTATAAACTGGTGGGAATTTGTGCAACCCACATTGTAATTTAGATGGAACAAATTGGTAGCACTTTGTTGTGCAGCAGTGTGCACAACCTGGTGCTATAGGGACTCCAAGCTGTGCCTCTTATGGTTAGTAAAATTCCCAAGGATTACCCAAGTTCCTTCCTTAGTAGAAGAAGCTGAGGTAGTTTTTGAACAAGGAAGCACTTATGACTAGGAAAGACTAAATCCATTTCTAGGAATTTGTCAGTTGACCACATGGAGGTCAAGCTACACCATTTCGACACAGGGCTATGAAAACTAGCAGGTTGCCAGCCGTTTTTCTCTAGAAGATAACTCAGTATGAGCCATCATCGCCTATTTATAGTCCGGAAATATTGCATCCTGTCTTATAGTTGAGATTATTATACATGTAAGTAGCTGATCAGTTTGAGAAGTGTGAATTTCAGTAAAGCCTCCCCCATCCTCTAAAATGTAAACATATAATTTAAACATTTTTAATAACTAGTTTAACTTCACTGCAACTATATACTGTCCATAAAGGTAAGGAAAAAGTAAATGTTTGTAACCTGAAATACTGAACTGCTTAATTTATGTCATAGTGGCATATCTTAGTTCAGCAGTGTTTGACTACACATTGTCCTACCTATAAAGTCATTTGATTATCCACGGAGCCTTCGAAACGTGTCTATAGTCAGCAGTGTTATAATCCCAACACTTTCTGTATTGGTAGTTTGATCTATGCAAACATGAATACAATAGTACAGGGATTTTAAAAGTCAAATAAATGTCACTGGAGTGCAGTAGTAAATGTGTCCAAGGAACGTGCTACCTTAATTGAAAATTCAAATTACTGAGCATTGCTGCTTTTCAATAAGACATTCAGTGCTGCTGAATGAAAAATCAATAGCTGCCTTATAGTGCATTTTTCTTAAGCGGTAGGCAGGCACTCGATTCCCCTTCAAAAGATTTTTATTCTTCTATCTTTAATATTTACATCTCTTCCTCTTTCTCTCCCTCTCTCCACAACAGAACAGTCTTCAGTTTCTTTTGTAAACCAAAGCACAGTTCACTGGTAAAAAACAGAACATGGTATTTAAATTCGGTAGTCATTGTTATAGATTAAAGCCATTGCAAAGTCAGGTGGCTGGATACTTCTTTTTTTCCTGAGTCAACACTTAATTTAGACTGTGTCTACTGAGATTTCAGGAAGTACTCTAGTTCACATTTGGATAGGGTAGGGTTTGGAGGCAACAGCTTTGACCTTCTAGGAGGATAATTTGAGATTTGTCCTTTTTATTCAGAGGAGAAAAAAAAAAAAGAACAAATATCTGAAAGTTCAACTGGAAATGGTAAAAATGTGCTGGAGATTTGTAGGTTGAAAGGAAATTGTAGATAACCTATTAAAGCAGAGATCTTCATGGAATGTGAAGTTCTCAGAGAAGTTTCTCCATGATGCCTGATGGAGATTGAGTAGACTCCTGTTGCTTTTGATCTTTGACCTGTACATTTGCCAGTCTTCCTTTTGGGTGTGCTCTAGCATGAAAGGACCAGTTCTGTGTGTCACTTTGCCCTTTCTATTTTCAGTTGCTTCTATCAGGAGGTGTGTATTAGTATTCTACTGCACACAGAGCAGAAATGGTACCTGCTGCCTTCTCTTCTCGTACCTGCTACCTTCATTTCCTCTATACTTGTGAGACAGTGACAGTGATGCTTCAAACCAACTGAATCTGCAGCTTTGAGGCTTTGCAAAAGGACATCCTGCACCTCTCAGTTGTTCCTGCCCCAGCTCTGTTCCAGCAGGTGTTCTCATTTCCAGTGTGGAAGCTCTTGCCATAATATGTACCGTAGCGATGAGAAAAAATGTTCAGATTTGCCATTACAACTTGTGGCAAGCAAAGCTATCATGTTACAGACTGCTATGCACGCAGGCTGTTGGCAGTTTGGAGTCAAAGTTGTATTAATCTTTGAGGATAAGTATGTAATAGGTCACTAAATTCTAGCGTATAAATCACAGATATTGATTGGAGCTGGTGCTTGTGTCACTGTATATGACACAGCCTGAAGTTTCATGTGCATTGTACGTTCGCAAAGCTTTTAGAATTAATTCTAAGCATTCATTGTTTTCCAAAAGAGGAAAGAGCAATGACACTAAGTGTTACTTAGAGTATAAGCTCCTAGGGCAATGTACCTTGCTAAAAGACCAAGAATGAGGTTTAATTTAAGTTTCAGATCAAAATAATTCCTTGGAACATGGATGAAAATTGTGTGTGCCAATACAGACTCATTCGTTTAAATGGAACTTGTCCTTTCCTAGCATTTCACTGATGTGACTTAGCAACAAGGATCATTAGCCTCTGAGCTAAAAATGAGAAGGAGAAAAGAGGCAGATCAAAGTACGCATTACAGCAGGAAAAGCACTGCTGATGCATGTGCTGAAAGCAGTTTTGCTTTCCCCATTTCAGATTGCTGCTTTATCTCCGCCTTGTGATTGCCCCCAATACTATAAGCAGCTGCCTTTTTGTGTGTGCGCGTGTGTTCTGCAGCTTATCAGATTAACAGATGCTTGTTGAGAAACATGCAGGCTTAGAAACAGAAAAATATCAAAATGTTATCAAGATGTAGGGACTGGATGTGTGGACTGATGCTGAAATTCTCCTATGTGTAGTAAATCGTGAAGAAACTATGGCTGGTCACCCAGAGGCAGAATCTAATCTGTGTTTGTCATAACAGATGTAAATTCTGGAAGCTTTTTCCATATCTTGTGCAGTTTGTTTTCAACTAGCTAAAAATGTGAGCTTGATTTTTGTCTCAACATTTGAAAGGCAACAAAAGAACCAAGTCTCTGGTATTTTGTTCACTCCACAGAGTAACTGTCCTTAAGTGACTTCTGACTTTTTTCAGTCAACGTATGATGCTATTGTATTTGTTCTGAGCATATCCATGAGTGGTAAATAGAGACCAAATCGAGTACAGTCTGCCTCTCCATCCTCATCTGCCTTGCCTTTCAGCATGGTGTATCTTGTCTCTGTACACCCTCCTCTGGTGCAGGCCTCTCTGGACACTTCCATGTCGCGTTACCTGTCAGGTTCGAGTATCAGAATCAGCCAGAAGTTCCTGTTACTGGGCTTCCCGCAGTCTTGGTAAGTGTCCTCAGCCTCTGACTCTTGCTCATCCTGGTTTAAGGGTTGTGTTTAAATCAAAGGACAGGCACAATCTGCACCATGCTGCAGTTCTAGCCCATTGCTAGCCCAATTTCTGTAATTTTGTGCACGCTGGCTTCCTAGGATTCTTTCATATAGGAAGAGGAATGTAGGATAGGGAGGGGGAAGGAGGGAAGGAAATGATGAAGGGCTTGGAACTGGGATGTGACTGGAGCATCATCTGAGAGCTGGGAACTGTTCTAACATCCCACAATAGGGACAGAACATCTCTCTCCTTTTCTGTGCAGTTTATTTCTTTTCTTTTTTTCAGAAAATGTCAAAGCTCCTAATTGTGTCCTGAATCAGAATGTGTGAAAAACTCTTATTTGTAAAAACAGCATGTGAATGGAAGATTTTCTAGTTGATCCAGGCTCCCAATATTTAACAGTTGTGATTTGGACACTGAACTATTGAACTTTGTAAATAAGTGTAGTCAATATACCTTTAGTCTTTTTCAAATGGAAGTCATAGACATATTGTTGTGAAATAGCAAGAAATATAGCAAAAATAATAATAATGCCAAACCTTCTTACTGAAGGATTTAGTAAGTTCTGTAAGTTAGTAAGTTTAGTAAGTTAGTAAGTAGCAAAAGAATCTAAAAAAATCTGAAAAAATATGAAATTAACATTTTATTGATTTTCCTTTTAAGATAAAGGAACAGGAAGTGTTAAGATTTCCTACTGGTTTTTTTCCTGAGTTCCTAAAACCCAGATTATTTTTTTTTCCTCTACTGTGCTATAGGTTTTGACTATTTGTGATGTCTGTGTCAAACAGAGCAACTGAGAAATGTTAAAAAAATCAAACTGGTTAGAACATGTTTCCCCAGAGTGATATAAATCCTGGCATTTGAATGCTCTATTCTGCTGCCTTCCACTAAACAGGAAGATGAAGGGCTATTGCTAACACGTAATCTTATTCTTAAACAATGCTGAACGGCTTCTTCAAAATTAATTTCAGGCAAGACAAATGATATTGAGGAGCCAAGCCAATCCCCCCATGACCTCCCCTAGAGGCTGTTTCCAAGCTGCCACTGCTACTGCTTGTAAAGCAAATCATGGGGTCTGTCAGAGAGCAAGCCAAATAGCCAGGGCAGGAAGCCAGATGCAGACACTGGAGGCATTCCAGATTTTGTTCTCTCTCTCAGATATTTACTGATAATCTTCCATGTGTGGATGTAAGGCTTCAAGAAAGGACTGCTGCCGTAGCAAAGATACCCAAGTATGATGTTGTAGAATATCGCCTTGTGGATCCTCTGTTCTTACAAAGTGTGCTCTCAGCAGACTGGAGCAGAGGGACAGAGCAGCAGCCCCTTCATTGAGTATTGCTGTGCAGGGGTTCTGAGATACACCTAAACTAAGCGCCTCAGATAGGACTGAACTGGCTGTTCATGTTGTGGGACTTCCTAAGCCTTATGGAACAGATTCAGACCTGTTCATGTCCTTATTTTCTGTTCTGTAGCAAACATGGATAGAAAGGATAACAAAGGAGTCTTAATAGTTTAGTGACATTTCCCGTTCCAGAGGTCCTTTTTCCCCATTCCTGTGAGTACCACAGTGTGAGCAACAGAGAAGAGGGGACAATACTCAATACATTTAAACCTTTCACATTTCAAGGGAGGGAAGTAATCTGAAACACTGAAATGTTTCCTCTTTCTGTTAAACAATTTTTTTTTCCTATTCAGTCATATGGAGCATGATTTTAGAACCTATATGTGGCTTTATTCTGTCTGAGTTCAAACTAAACCGAACAAAATGTGCTAGAATGCATTATGCATTAACAGCAGAGAGTGGCCCAGCAGACCACATGCAGCTTTTAATTAGACCCATGCAATTCTGTTTGAGCTGGTTGGCTTACACAGAGTTAAATGAGAACAGAGTTTGTCCTTCAGACTACAGAGTGCTAAACGCTGTAGCACTCAAGACGATGTAATAGAAGACACATTGCTAACCTTCCCCTCGCATACAGCCCATCGCGGCTGTTGCCAACTGGATCAAATGAACATTTGGAAAGGTGTGTTAAATAGGAGCCAGATCCCATTCTCTCTTAATTATGCGGCTTTCACCAGTGTGCAGTACTAAATCATCCTTGCCCAGGGGTGGTATAATTACTGCTGAATAGCCTAATGCTGAATAACTTAATATACTAGAGGCAATAATTATTCCCAGAATGTGTCTGTTCCACTTTGCCTATTTACTTGTGTTCTTCAGAAAAAATTATCCCACGACTTAAATACTCTTTAGGGCAGTTCTGCTCCTTGCCTTGAATATATTGGTCACAAGCCCTTTGAGAGTGAGCTAAAAGACTTCCTTAGAAGAATGAAATGGTAATGGAATAAATATCTTCAGTAGCTCTATAGAACATATGTTTAATTCTGTCATGGTCATGCTATTCATTTTAATTCAATCTCTACTGCCAACCCATTTCTTTTTGAATTGCTCAAAATTCTTTCTTCCTGATTTGAAAGAAAAGAAAGCTGAACTTACAAAACCCCAATAACCAAAGGTCACTTTTATCTTTAATATTTTAATAACCCATTATAGTTTACATTTGCAACTGCAGAATTTTAATCAGATCCAATGCCAGATACTGCCCCATTTCTTTCAGAGACATAGACCCTGTCCTCCTTATTCAGTTTGTGCCTGATGTGAATGGGAACAGCTCATCGCTATTATCATCTTCTCTTCACCTTGCTGCTTTTATTCATTTGTGTTGAATAGTATTGTGATACTGGTTGTAGAGTTTGATGTAAAGTTTGGGAGCAATGTGTTGCCATTTCTGCATTTCTAGACTTCTCACTGATGTGTCTAAAGGGTTTTCAAAAAGTATATCCCCCAAATGCTGCTGGGGTAATATTTCCTCTAGATGAGGGGTGTTCGTATTGGAGAGTAGGATTAACATTAACCCTCTGGAGGGTTTTGCAACTGAATATGTCTCAAAACTCTAATTTATTATTTAATGTAATTTTAATTATTTTAAACCTGCATCACAGTGAAGTGATTTTGAAAACTTCACCTACTTTGCATTGGAAATGTTCTGGTTTGGGTTGTAAACATGTAGTGTCGATCCACCAGTTTTTATTTGCCTGGCAGTTTGGCCTCAGTGGTGTATGCTGTTCATCTTGAGATACAACCTTTGGGTCTCATGGTGACTTGACAATTTGCTTTTGCTTTAATTTATTTACTACTATCTGGCTTTAACCTGTGAAAATTGCTAGCTGGAAGGAAGCACAGGGAATAAAGAGTTAGTCTAAGTCTATATACACCCACACTAAATATCTGCATATGCCCCCTCTGATCTTAGTACTGTAGATTTGCCCAAGGTGCAAAGTTCTTTGAATATAATCCCAGACTACGTGTTGGTATATGTTTAAATGTTGCAGCAAACAGTTAAACTCCCGCGAATAAGTGGGAAATGGATGATATTACTTCAGCAGGCACTCATTCTAAGGCATATTTGCTTATAACCTTATCTGAATAAAGGCTGCCCTGGTTCTGAAATCTATAATGTTATTTCATTACCCTCACATTCAAACATGCATACCAATCTGACAAGCAGTACATTCATTGGCTGAAAGCGACTTCCAGTTTAGCAGCTGTATCTATTTTGGTGTATTGTTGTGGAGGCTGTGTCAATGAGCCTCCGTATTCAAGTATTCAGTATTCAAGTACTGAAGTCTTAGATTGGAAGCAGATTAATATTAATCTTCAGTTATCAAAAAGTCTAATTCATCATCTATTTCCACCAAGTCTCCAATAAAAAGAGCATTTTAAAAAGTCTGACAAAAAATCATTTTTATTTGCTGAAGTAAGATTTTTTTTTTTTTTTAAACAGAATTACCACCCCCAGAAGAGGATGTGAAACTAAAGAACTTTAGCGTCTGATGTTATGGCATGTGAAACAAATTCATCCTCTGTACCTTGGAGACAAGACCTACCAGATGAAAATCAAATCAACTAATTAGTGTTGAGCAAAGAACATTTTCTATATTATGGCTGTCTGGGCTAATTTCACCCCTTTCCAACTACTCATTATATAAAACTTCTTAAATCAGTGGGGCACAAGGCACTGCACTGAGAGCAAGGTCAATGAAACCAGACTCTTTCAGGATATAATGAATGGAGACAGAATTCTCCAAGGGATCTTCTTAATGTATGTCAAGAGCACAACAGACCACAGGCTAGTGAGTATGAAATGGACCTCTAGTCCTGGTTTTTTTTTCCCCTAGCTGCTATTTCCATCTTTTCTTTTTGAACATTTCTAACCTGAATATAGAGGTTTAATAGGGAGTTCTCATTATCAAGATTCCTCTTCATGGGAAAAAGGTAAAGGTGAACACATGGAAAAGCAATCAGGATTATGTTCCTATTTGGTTAAAAACTGAAATTGATAAGCAGCCGTGCAGTATGACTGACATTATTCCTTCTTTTATGGAGATGCACTTGTTTAATGTACATGTCTGATTGCAGAGTTCCTTCAAATAGACAGTCTGAACGTACAGAATGAGAGAGTCCAGTAACACTCCTGAAACTCTATTCTAAAAGCAAATGTTTATCTCAATTAACCCACTGCAAAGTGCATGCTTTAAAAATAGTGGTTTGCCAGTCATTGTCTGTAAGCAGTTCTGATGGAGGTTCTCAACTCCAAGTAAGTCTGTCTTAGATTTCTTAGAAATACTGGTTTTCATTCCCATTTGGAAATGGCTGCAGTGAAACCTCCATTGAGCACAATTAGTTCTCGTATCATGAATTGATATGCTAAATACATTTTGTTAGTAGAGTCACTAGATAGCAGTCCAGGTGCAACGGTTATAAAAATTTTGGTTTTCTTTTAGGTGGCATTTGTCAAAAAGATTTCAGTTAAGAAATTTGTGCTACTTGGAAATATTTAAAACAAATGAACAAAAAACCCAACAAAAAAAAAAAATTAGTAGCTCCAAAGAGAAGCCTAAAGCTTAAAGAATATTACATGTTTTCTCTTGAAATCCATATAAAAATTCACAGTGGCAGAATGTTTTGGATGCATAAATGCTCATCGAGTCCTAAAGTTAACAACATGTAAAACCAGGCAAGCAAACAGAAGCGAGTAGGTCAGTTTAATGCAGGTTATCTGTTAGGTTTCAGAGGTGTACTTGACCCATCCAGATCTCATAACTTTGTAGAATCATTTTTATTCTTTCAGATTTATTTCATATATTAAAAGCATGACTCATCCATACTGAGCGTGAGAAAGAGATCTGTGTTGTTATACAAAGCACAAATTTGTAATCTGGAAGAAGCAAATATAGTGGTTCTTCAAGGACATTCTGAGTTATGCCTGAAGACAAATCCGGGGAGATAAGGATGTTAAATTTAAAAAAGTGGATTTACTGTTGGTGCTTGTATAGCAGTATTAACACAGCACTACTGCAACTATTGTTGGCATCTTATTCTTTTTTTTTTTCCTTTGAAGAGCAGGAGAACACAATATTTGATTTAGCATAACCTTGTCAGTGTTTTGTTAGGCTGCCTTCAGTCACGAAGACATGCATGCTAGTACGGTGTAGTCTATCTCTAATGATTTTTGATGTGGTTATCCTTAAGAAGCTATTTTTCTGTGAACTGCTAGAAGATTTTATATCCTGAAGCATCTCTACTTTCTCCATTCATAACTAAATTGGAACACTCAATTTTGAAATAATAGTTAGTGTGATTTATTATTTACCAAGGCAGCAATGAAGAAATGTATTTGAAAAGAAGCCAGGAGCAAATTACAATTGATTTGCACAATATAACAAATAAAATATTTTACGGAGGCAGACTTGCTGTTTCAAGTGATATGTGATCCATAATAATATCTCCAAGATGTCTGCTGCTTTATTACTGTCAACAATTCATTAATCACCTTCCTACAAAAAAGCAACTGCACCCCCTGCCAGTTCAGACATCTACAGAAAGTGCTGATTGTGGCTCTGCAGTTTCTACCCATTTTTTTCCAAATGCTGCTGTTGAAGTTCTCTGTGTATATTTTACTTAAAGAAGTCCCTTCAGGTGCCCTAGGAGTGAAAAGAGGTAAAATGACTTACCCTGTGATGGGATCGTAATAGTGATTATGGTGACGGACTGCAGTTACCTGATGTGTTGAATGGTAGCTGTCAACAAATACAGAAACTGGAGTGACTAATCATGCACAAATAATTAGATTCATCTTAAAATAATATGTGTAGTTAGAGATTCTTCCAGGTGTAAGTTCACTAGAAACAGACATCCATGTCCATTTTCCAAGAAGGTAAAATAGTGTGTTTTTATAACCACTAAATTAATTTGGTTAGAGTCTTTCTGCTATGCTTCTGACCATTTGGTTTTCATCCCCAAATGCCGTGATGCCTGCAGTTCAGGTAACACAGCATAACTGCTGTGTTCTGTGCACTGTGTCATTTGGGGAAGGACACTTCTTCCGAGTGCCAAGAATGGTGCAGCTACATCTTTTGAGTTCATCCAGAATATTTTTTTTCAACAATATTATTTAGCTATGAGATCTTCGTCTTCCCATGCGTTAGTGTACATTTTCCTGACTGTTGGTGTATTCCTGAGGAAGATAAGACAGCAGAAGCAAAAGATGCCTTAGCTACAAAAAAGTTTTTAGCTCAGAGATAATAATGTGCCTAAATGAGGCAGGCAGCTGGCTACAGCATAGGAAGCTTTATGGAATCCTCTGCTACTCAGTATCTGTGTTTCTCAGGTTGTGCTGGACATCTCACTTCATCCTTTAGATAACATAGATGAGTTGCAGAGGGATGCATCTTCTGTTTCTAATATAAAATACAAAAGAAAGATTAGATCTACAAAGATGTTTAGGCATGTAAAGATGCAGATGAACACTGCCAGGATCATCAGCAATCCCATGTTTAGGCCAGTGAGTTTATTCAGAATTAAGTGCATTATGCATGTAATTCACTTCTGACAATATCATCCATAGCTAAGCCGGCTGCTTTAATGCCACTGAAAGTCTGGCCCAAGCTGTTCTTATTGGTTGTCCAAGACTGAGGAAGAGCACTGCAAAGTTTCTGGAATGCAATGACAGAAACAGAGCTATGCTGGTGTATTTTATCCCTGAGACAAGCACAGGCTGCTTTCTAAACATGGGTCAGTACTGTAGAGGAGATCGTTCTGCCCAAACACATAGCAGTGCATTAAGTTCTCTAAAAAGCCTCAGGAACTTCTTGACCAGACAGCAAAATCTGTTAAGCCAGTTCTTTGATATGCTGTCAGGAGACAGAGAGCAATACGGATTTACCCTCCCAGAGTGCAGCTTGGTTACTGTTCCCTGGGTTAGCTGCATTTCTGTGCCTGTCCGTGCATTGGGTGATCCTGATTGCCCTTACCTGCGTTTGTGCAGTCTCTCCCGAACCAGTGCAGTTGGTACGGAAACGCAGGGTTAGCACCCTGATTTCAATCAAACTGATCTGGAAACTGCAAAATGTGATATTGGTACCAATTAATTAAACCATCAGCAAAAGGCTTAACTGCTTTCCTTGCTATATTGTGCTGTTTACAGAATGACAGTAGCAACCAGCCAGTACATCGAGGCTGTTAAAGAACAGAACGATAGTACCTTCTCGTTCAAGGAAAAAAAGTTGCATTATAACTGACGGAACAAATAAAAATTCTATCAAAATCTGTAAGAATATTTGCTGAGGCAGATGTGACTTAACAGTGTTTTTATGTAACTATAAATAACCACAATAATTATATATTAACATAACTGCTGCTGTTCGTTGCCTTTATTACATGTGGTTCAGGGGAGACGACGTGGGAAGAAACAGTATGAAAGAGCATAATATCGCCAGAGCTATGTCTGCCAAATTTTTCTTAGTCATTGGATTTCTATTTGCATAAGAAATCTTTTAGAAGAAAAAGGGCAGCACAGAAATTTTTAGTTTGAATGAAAGTAATTTGCTGTTGGAGAACTTTCTTGGATTTTTTCAAGTCTTTCATTTTGGAATTAAACTCTGCCACTTGGACAAGGCAGACAGGCAGCTAATTAGCCAAAAAATGGGTATTGAGAGCTCTTGGAAAAATATTTCACACTTTTGTAAGTAAAATGATTGCTGAGGATATGGTATTGATTTGATAGTTTTGCAGCTGAAAATGTTTGCTAATTAGAGACCCAATTCTGTATTTTTATTCCCAGCACAGAAGCAAGAAGCTTGTGAATTAAGCATCAAGAGCAAATACTTGCTGAAGGAAAAATAAATCCAATAAAACCCCTTGTCCTGGAAGTGATACTGGATGAAACGGCAGTCTGGCAGCCTTGCTGTGGCCATTCTAAAACTGCCTTATAAATAGACAGGTAAAAATAGCCATAAAAATTAATAAAAAAATTAGTATCAATGAATGCTAGTAGGCAATTATGGCTGGCCAAGCTAATAACATTTTTCAACTACTGTTTACATCAAAATGGTCCATGGGGTTATACCTACTATTGTAATGATTAACAACGGGATACAAAACTCCTGATGTGTTGCCCTTGCTTTCACAGAATTGTCTCTCTTTTCTGGTAAATTGTTGCGATAGAAAGAAACAGGTAAAGAGAAAGACTAAAAATGTTAAGTGTTTATGTTTTTGTTTCTTGAAAACCTTAAAAATTCCAACAAAATATCTGAAGAAGAGGAGAATTAGTTTCGATTATTTTTTAAATGGATGTCTTTTTCATTTCCCTCTAGATAACTTTATTTATTTCATCAGGCAGTGTGAACCCTGTGCTAATGCTGTGTTCAGGAAAGATAAATCGTAGCTATTTTCTCTTTCAGATGTCATTCAAATAGCAGAAGGTGTTTTGTGATCTATAGGAGGTGAATATTTGCAGGCTGCTGGTAACTGCTGACAAATGACACCAATTGCTTCCTTACATCTGTATCCCTCTCTTTGAATTTTCTTAGGGTTTGGGTTTTTAAAAAAAAAAAAAAAAAAAATCTCTCTATTCCAAATCAGATATTGGCATTTCTGAAAAAGTGCCAGCTGCTATCTCAGGTAATTTCAGTAAATATACGTCCAGCAGCACAAGAAGAAAAAAGAACTACAGTAAGTCCCCCAGTAACAGTATGCTGCCACCCCATCCCTTCCCCCACCCCCCAAAAAAATCTATGGAGCTATGGGATGCTTGCTACAAAGATAACATAAAGTATAGAAGTATGAATAAATAAAAGAACACTTGTTTCCTCCAATGTATATGCCTTGTGCCATTTTATATCCCTTTCTTGTCCCTCCCTTCATCCCCACTGTCTCATTCCTTTTATTAATTGCTCTGCTTGCTCTCCCCTTCCTTTTTTTCTGGCCTTTCTTCTTCTGGAAAAGCATAACTTCTGTCCTACTCATTCATTTCTGCTCATTCATTTTTCTTTTCTTCATTGTCTCTCGACCGTGTAAGTCTTCTTTTCTCTACCCCAGAGACAGTTTCTCATTTCTCTTCTTTCACTCCCTATGATGTGTGCCCCTCCTTCTGTCTCTGTTTCTTTCCATTTCTTTGTCACACGCACTCTGTCTTACTGACCCCCTTCCTCTGCATTCTGCTGCTGTTCTCTCTTTTTATGGCCTGATTGACTTCTTTCCTATGGCCTGTACATAGCTTGTCCTGCTTTCGTTCTTTTCTGCCCACCGCAGCGCACAGCTGGCACATCCGCTGTACCTCCCATCCTTCCTCCCTTCTGGTACATCAGTTCAGCTTCTGGACTGCTTCTACCCTTCCACCTCCTCACTGGGCTGCACCGATAGCTGCTTTGGGGGATTTTGCTCCGAGGGCATAAAGGAGACAGCATTACCTAACAGCCCAGCCCCTTTGGGAGAAGGCTGCTGTGCCCTCTCGCGGTCCGTCGGAGCCTGGAGGGGCTGGCTGCGAGGAAGGGAGGGTTCATGGCTGGCGCCTGCTGTGCTCTGATTGTTCTGCACTTCCCAGAGCTGCGAGAAGCAGAGCGTAATTAGATCAGCAATGAAGCTTTTTACCGTTCGGAATCATTTGTTAGTCCCACTGATGGTTTTGTATAGTGCAAGGTTGATTTTATATAGAAAGTAAGTTATTGAATTACAATATGTCAGTCATAGTAATTAGCAAGCCCTGGCTTGTGCTCAGTGCAGCAGAACGATGTGGGTTGTTTTTTCCCCTTAGGTGGGTTCTAACTTGGGTAACAAGTATTTGAAATTTCACCTTCACGTGTAAAGCACTCTTCTAATATGTGTCGGTCCGTGCTGGATCCCAGGCATTGCTAAAATCCATGTGCCTTCGACACCAATGGACTGCTTGATGTGATGGCTGCGTCTGTACCAGCCTGTGAGCGCTCTCCTTCGTACTGTTCAGTTGTTAATTGCTGACATGTTTTCGGCTCATGATGACTTAACTAGCATCCATTCAACCGTGTTTCTTCCATGTGCCTTTGAAATGGGAAAGACCTGCTGGTGTCAAAAAGTACTTTCTTCTGCAGGCAGGTTATAAATAGGTCCCATGTTGTAATTACTGGAACAATAAACTTTTTTTTTTTTTTCCCCTAGGATAATGTTAAGAAACTTCATTTAGTATTGCTTTGGGTTTCACCTTTCGTGTGCATTAGCAGTTTTGCGGATGCTTGTACCAATTCTAAAAACATTTCAGCTGGCTCTGCAGTCTAACCAGGAACGTTCTGTTCTTTATCAGAAATACGTGTGTACAGTGTGCTTGTCAGTGACCCATCTTCACCTTTCCCTGCAGGAAGATAAATTAAACAAACTGTTTATTTTCTTTAGAAGTTAGTAATGGATGTGTTTGCTAGATCTTATGTTCTGTGTATCTGAGGAGTTAAAAGTTCAGGATGCCAATGTAAATCTCAGCACACTTTCTCACAATGATTTGAATTCTCCATATTCTTTAAGTACTGTTTGTTCTCAGAGATGGATTCCCATGTGGTCTTGCATTTGAAGTAATTAATATGTTAGTATTTAAGGCAGAAAGCATCTGTGGACTGCTAACATACAAGATTATAGTGTGGAAAATTGTCAGTGGGTCTTAACTCAGGTTTTTACTTCTGTTAGACTTTTTTGGAACGCTGGTTACGAGGCTGTGGTTGTGCTGTCTCTATTCTAATCTGAACTGTTTCTGCTACCAGGAACAAGCTTCTAGCTTCTCCCACCCACTCCAATTTTTTTTAGCTCTAAGTGCTCTGTCACAATGCCTCCTACATAGCATGGCAGTGATTATTATTTCCTAACACATTTACAAGGTGCTTCCGAGACTCACTTGTATTCCCAGTGGACAATTATACACAAAGGTAATAACTTTGTTTAATGCTTTACATCGGAAAAAATCTTCAAAGTATCCTATAAGCTTTAATGACAGGGTTATCTGTTTCCTTCCAGGAAATTAGGAATCTTGGCCACTCCAATTGTGTGTCATTGCAAGGAGCCACATGGTAATTTGAAAATAGTTTCTGCGAACTCAGTGCAAATAATGAAATTCTGAAACTACTCATGACCAGAAGGGAACACGTCCTCCATCCACGGCTACTGGAACCTGCATTTCTTGGTCACTATATAATGAACACTTAGGAATCATTATCATCTGATCAAACAACACCCATCAACATGGAGACGACCTGATACAAATTATTTCTTCATTCATCTACCTACCAAAGGGAAGTCAGCCTCTTATTTAGAATCAAATCACAGCACTAGCAGAGACACCTGTTATGGTGAAGGAATCTGAGATGTGATGGCCAAACTATTTATTTTAGCAAAACTCCTACAAGGCATACATAAAATAACGTATTTATATATTTATGTATATTTGCATACAAGTAAATATAAGTGTATTTATATACATCTACATATAACCAGTATTTTTATATATGGTACATTTAGATATATAATTTATATAATAAATATGTAAACAGTTTATCTAAATATATTTATAGTTTCATTCTTTTGACTTGAAATAATAAAATTGTCTGTTTTTCCTGTAGCAGACTTCGGCAATTGGCATGCTTGATAATACTTTCTCAACGCAGATTTTTGGAACACTACAACCTTCTCCCGTTCATTGGGATGGGTTGGTCAGAGGAATATTGGAGTATATGTATAGCCCCCATTTAAAAACTGGCCAAATAAATTTCAAAGTTTTAATCGTGGAACTTCTAACTGGAAAAAGGGCTTTGGAATAGAACATTCTGAAATTTCTGCAAGTGTCGTGGTTTAACCACAACATAAAATACAGCTGTTATCCAAACCAATTCTTACAGCACATGATGGTAGAGATTGTGGAGATTTCAGATTCCAGTGGTTTCTAAATTGTGGCACTGTCTGCTTTATTTTATATTGATTGTATTGGCAATTTAATCTGGAAAGGAAATGGAATAAAAAATTTAAAGTAAGTTAATTCTGTTATGGATTTTAACTATTAAAACTCTTATTTAACTGTTATTTAACTATACATGTAAGCTTCTTTGTAGCTTCAGAATCCACGATGAGACACTGATTGAGTAAGATACTTAAGTTTATGTTGCTTTTTAAGTCAGCAAGCAATTCTTAAAAGTGATTAAAAAGCATAATTGCCTAATTTAGTAATTATATGTAAAGTCTCTAAGACCGTGTCTAAGCTAATCATCATAAAATATGTTTATAATTCATTGCATTCATATTTTAAATAACTTGTCATTTTTTCTAATCTCAGTTTGCACACACCTATTTATGAAACAAGATAATGCGCTAAGAGAGTGTGTTTAAATAATATTCTAGATGCAGTGGCAACAGAAGGACAGCAGGGAACTAGAGAAATAAGGCTGCCACATCATTTTAGTCTTTTTTTGTAGTAAATTCCCTGGAGATGTCAGATCAGGTGACAATTACAAGTGAGCTACGGAGTCAGTGCGTGGAAAATGGGGTAAGGAAAAGACTTATATTGACTCTGAAATTTTTTTATTTTGTCAGTTTTACCATAACTTAAATAAAGGTGGGTGTTTTTTTTAATTAACAGAGACATTATATTTTTCTTATAAAATGTCATTGTGTCGATTCTGATGTGCACATCATGTAAACTTAAGCTCTGTCTTCTTTTAGTGGCAATTAAGGTGTTGGTCAGCGTTCATGAGAGCTGCTGACGAGGAAGTCCAGCCGCCCAGTGAAGTGGCCTCTTTTCCCTGAATTAGCAATCTGTTTCTCTGTTCAGGAATTAGCATTACCCTCTGATCTCGAGGTTCAGTTAGTAATTTCCTTTTTCTTGAGTTTAGCTCAGCAGAATTTATTTTCTTTTGAACAAGATGACCTGCAGCTTCAACTGTGCTCTCTAGGAAAGATTCAGCAGAACATTTTATACTTTCAGACTTTTTAATTATGGAAGTCATAATTTTCTGATCCAGAGTCACAGGAAAAGGACAAGCAAGGACTAGGGCTGAGAAAATATTAACATTGTTAAATTATTATTCATCCAAATACAATAAAGTTTTAACATACATATTCTTTTAAGTATTTTTTTTCCTGTGGAATGCTGTGGTAAGCAAACCCTCTTCACTGGATTTTTTACCTAAAAATAATTTTTAAAAAGTAATTAAAAAATTGCTTCTATGGAAAATAAGAGTAACGTATTCAGTAAAACTGAGTTTATTCAATTACCTTTAAACTTCTAGGGAAAGCACCCAAACAGAAGTTGTTTATCATGAAAGGAAAGCTATATTTTCAACTTATTTTACCTCTTAATGAATGGGTGCTCCGGGTCATACTTTCTGCCATGAATTCGTGGGAGATGAGATACATATTTGTGTTATTTTAATAAAGTTTAGAGCTACTGAAAAGCTCAAAACTGACATCAGTAGTGCATTTTTTTCTTCTTTGCTTGTGCAGCTCCATGTCAGGTTCTCCTGTGCCAGCCTGTCAGTGCCGCAGAACTGCCTGGAGGAGCTGATTTCTTGTTTCAGAAGAAGCTCTCCCATGGGCCTGGGAGTGGGAGAGAAGGCAGTTGTGGGGAGGGACCCCTTTTATTTCCAGCACATAGGAAGACAGTGGAGACTCTCCTCATGGTCTGAAGACCAATGAAAAATTAAACTTCCAGCTCCTTAAGGAGGCAGGGAAAGGCCAGGATTGTGGAGAACAGAGAAGAAGTGAGATTATTTTTTGAAATAGGATGAACCCTGAAGAGCCTGGTCCCCATCAGATCCCAGTTACCTCAAAGAGCTAATAGCTCTGAAACATAATTTTTTTTTTCCAAAATGCTCTCCAGAATTTTTATTTCATTTATATCCATCTCATAGGCCCTTACTGATAGAGTCGTTTGAATCTTCAAGCTTGATAATCCCTTGTATGTCAAAGGAATGGGAAGACATATGTATCCGTATAAAATTAGGGGGCATCATCTCTCTTTTGTGCTGGATAGATGTCATCTAGCCAGCACCAGATGGAGAAGAACCATAAATCCACTCCTGGCTCACTCAAAAAAAATGTTTCCGGCACATTTTGTCTGAAATTCCAGGTCCTTCTCTTAGTCCTAAAACCCCCCCTTGGTCTTTGTCCAGGCTACTGAAGATTTGAGAGGGTCAGGATCCCCTTTGGCTTTAGCTGAAATCATTTGTTCTTAGGCAGCTTTCCCTTACCAGCACTGAAACCTGCTACTCTGGATTATTTTTGCAGTTAGCAATTTGGCAACTTCTTTTATTTAAAGATGCCACAGATGCTGCAAACTCATTTAATCAAAATTGAAGATTCATTTTCTTTGTGCTTTGAACTGCTAATGTGTCATTTCAGTCCTTTACTGATTGTCCTAAGAGTACATCAACAGCTGATAACAAACAATATCAGTTCATGCTGTATGTTTTTTTTTTTTTCTTGCTTTAAAACTTGGACAGGTAGCAGACAGCTAATTTTTTTTTTTTTTTTCAAATTGAAATCTTCATACTCTTCATGATGTTCCATAAGACGCATTTGAAATCTATCTTGTAATAGTTAGCCTCTTCATGATTTATAATGGTAATGTGTAGGTTTTGGCTCTCGGAACAAGTAATCTCCAAAATATTTGCTACCTGATTTTAAGAATTATTCACCGAAAACAAGCTGTGCTGTAGAAGGCCCAGGAGCTTAATGAAGCACTCTGTGATGCTGCTACAGAAATGGTTTTGCAGATTTGGCAGTTACTGTTCACCTTAGCTGTGAACCAGCTAGTTTATACAGGAAAAAAAAACCTCACCTAAAAGTACTGTGGCTTCCCTTTTAACCACATCTTTGTTTCATAATCCATGCTTTATACTGTGAACAATTTAGAATGTCTATATTGATTAAACCTTAGGAGTCTTCACTTTTAAATTCTATCTGGTATTCTGCAAGCTATAATGAACATTACTGAATGCGTGGTGTCTTCTGGGACACACCTTGAGATTGTCAAGTTTAATTTCCCCTAGGAAGTTCTTACAGCAGTGCAATCAGGGTAACTTTTACTCTCTGTAATGGAACAAGATTTAATCTACGATTTTTCAACCACCATTTCCTAATTTACTTCTTTAAAAAAAGCTGTAGAGCAGAGTTTTGTTCTGCACTGCTGTACTTTTTCCCATAGTGCAACTAATGAATATCCCGTCCCTTTTGAGTATGCTGAATATGTGCTAGAAGCCGAAACCCTATGGTTGGAAAGGAATTTATGTAAATATTGCAATTAAATCCTGTCTGTAATAATAGGTGACCTTTAATCTAGTATATATTGAGTCCCCTAATCTCTCAGATTGTAATTGAGTGATGAAGATGCAAGGCTTCACAAAAGAAAGGCAGATCAGAAGAAAATATTTTTTTTGTGTAAACCATGATTTTCCAATTACTACTCTCAGCTGGGACAGAAAAACATCTAACTCGTGAGATGTTCTGATCCAAAATTAAACCTTTTGTAACTCTGCCTTTTTTGATTAAAGGCTGTTTTTTCTTTCTTTCAGGCAAAATCCTCAACCCCTGTGGTAATTTTAATGTGAGTTGCTTTTTTTTTTTTTTTTTCTTTCCCAGGATATTACTAAATAATAAGTAAATTCTAGTATAGTATATTAAAGTATATTATTAAAGTATAAGTATATTGGTAAATATAGGTTTAAATAATATAGAGAAGTATCTGGATAAATAATCATTAGAATGATTTTATTGTCTATAAACGTTGAAGTGTGATATGTATCTGGTACATGCAAAAAGACAAGTCCCTGAATAGAAAAGCTTTCTTTTTTTTCTCTATTTATGAAGTAGATATTCAGTTGTTATAATCAATATTTTTACGATGTGTAAAAATGGTTGTAGATGCTGAATAGAGGAGGTGTTAAGGTTTTGGTGGCATGGTATGTGCACAAAAAAATAGGGATAAGGTTTGAGTGGACAGAAATTCCAGGCAGATTCTGCCTTTGCATCACAGAAGAGAAATTTTTAAAGATTGGCTATGCTTACAACATCTGTGTATGTGCTAACAGAATCATGCAAGAAAATTGTCTACTGTCACAGTGATCTTGTTTGTAAAGCAGTTTGAAATGTAATGATAAAAATTACTGCATAAGAATGAGGTGTTTATTTTATTTATGTAAACTATTGTTTTCTTCTGCTTATTTTTTTGCTTCAATTTCCTGTATTTGCCTATATTTTGCAACACTGTTAATAGTGGGAAAATATGTTCCTCGGTTGTCTTCTTTATTGAAATAAATGATTTTCAGCTGCGGATGTATAGCAATATTAGGCTAAGATATTACCGGGTCTTTTAAACTTGTGTTATCTGCTGTTCGACAATGGAGAGCAGCGATGGCCTTCATTTAAACCAGGGGAATGGGATACTTCTGAAAGCAGGTGGTCTGAACCACTCTGCCAGCAGTCTGTTAGCGCGATGCTCTCTCGTAGGTTAGGTTTGTGTTTGCTGATCTGTGTGAAACTCTCCCGAGACGCCAGTTCATCAGTGGTTTTGTCATTCCTCCTACAGCAATGGTCTCAGCATCCCCTCGAGAGAAAGTTAGACAAATCACATCAAGCCAAGCAATGGATACAGTTTCTCAATTAGTCCATACCTTTGCTCTATAAGACATGTATTGTCTTCTGCATACTGCAGCAGAGTTATGTTTATATTTTAAAGGCGTACATCTTTCTGCTTCGCAAGGAAGCAAAACTCAGCCTTGTGGTCAGAGTGTTGCCTAACACATCATAGAGCACTGTTCCTTTGCGCAGGATGGAAAAATCATTCCCACTGCACACTGGGGTAAAAACACAGCAAATTTAAAATTTGTGTGAAGCAAAGCTTAAAATCCATATTTTGGAATTGACAGGTTTGGCTTTTTTTTAATCTGCGTATTGTAAAATTACATTAAAAAAGAAAGGAGATTATACTGAAAAACTCAAAGCATTTGACTAGCTTGTGCTGTACTACTGTGGAGCTTTTAATGAAATTAAAAAAAAAAAGGGTTGATTTTTTTTTTTTTTTAAATCCTTGAAACAAGGTTTCATTGACATCGATATGGTCTCATTGGACATAAAGATTTTGATGATTTTTCTTTTCTTTAATTCCAGGGGGAAAATGGAGCTCAGAAGATGCCAAACCATCTTCTCAACTGCCTTTAAATCTAGTTAAGAAACTATAGTTAAGACATGGAAAACCTTTGTAAACTGTGAATGAGATCAACTCACTTCATACACTTAAAATGACAAGGAAATCCTTTTAAAGACCGAAATATTCAAGCACTTTTCAATTTCCTTGGTATGGGTTATGTTAAGAGAGGACAGAAATTTGAAATAAACCTGTGCAGAGTCCCCACCCATAAATGAAGGAAGACTGATAAATATCCTCTGAAGGGTAAATGAGAGGCGCTTCAGGAGAACTGAGGGACAACAAAGACACAAAAGCAAAAAGGGGAAAGGATTTTAAGTAAATGGCGTGTCACTTACTGTTTAAGGTGGCTGATAGGTGAACAGGGAGGGGGAAGGAGCACTCATTCTGTATTTCTACTTCAAAGAGACCGTTGGAGACCTAGCTTGGTTTTGGTGGAATGACAGGGATGGGTATCTGATTTGAGAGAAAGATCTGAAGATAAAGTGTCAATAAAAAGCTTTAATTAGTAAAGAAATGAGACATAGAGAAGAAGTTAAAAAATAACTGAAAATACAAATATAGCAAAGGATGTATTTTTTTAAAGAGGAGTGAATTTCTATTTTCTTTTACGGAAAATGGGAAAGAGCTACAAAGGGAACAGACAGGTTACTTTGCCTGGTTTCTCCATATTGACATCCCAGGGAGAAATGGAAGCATAAATAATGCAGCAATTGAGAAGATAATCAAAAGCCGTAGGAAGGTTGCTGGGTTTACAAGCCTGAGATTAAAAATGAGAGTTAAGAGTTGTTAATGCCCATTTAGAAAAGTGGCAGAAATGAAAAAGGATGAATCTCTGATACTGAAGCTGTAGTAGTCATGGCAGCATGGTGCAGTGTGGCAGCATGAGCCGAACCACACAGACACAGCTCCAAAAGAAGTCAGAGGAAGGAGACCTTGCTGCAGGAGAGAGCAATTCAACAAGTAGAGATCATGTCATTTTGTGGGTGATTAAGATTTTTTTTTTCCTAAAAGCAGTACAGAAATGGTCCACCAGGAAATCTCCCTTATGCAAAAGTTGGTGCCTCTTTGTGAATACGGTCCAGAAGAGTTCAGGTACATATTTGCACTCCTTGAGTAATTTTTTCCTAAAAATGTTTGCTTCCTTCCTCTCCAATCCCCGTAGCTGTTTGCTAAAAATAAAAGGACCTGACTGTGAATGCTAGTTTCATAAATGCCAAGACAATTTTGCAGTATGAATTTGAAATGTGGCTTGAACTAAACTAATTGATATTTTATAGGTTGTACATGTTGTTTATGTAGGTCCCTAATCATTTGAGGTATGTTTAAGCTTTTTGACTAAGTGCATTCAAATTAGTAAATTAATCTCTTGGGTACACAGCAACTCAGCATACCTAGGGTCACAGTGCAGAAAGTTATTTTTTGTTGCTATCTACAGATTGTCTTGACATGCAGCGTATACCCACAGGGTCAGAAGAATTGCCCTTTGATTACATGTACAAGAATCTGGATCTCCCAAGGTATTCAAGTGGTTAATTAAATATCAAGTAATTGCTAAAACTACTAAGTGACATTTAATTAGTATGTTAATTGATATCAAATTTGCTCTCGCTATCTTGTTTTATGTTAATAAAATCCCTAAACATTTCTTCGAAGTAGATTAAGAAACAATGTGCTTCAAATGTACTAATGCAAAACAGCCTTAAGCATTACTGCTGCTCGTGGAACGTAACTTCTGACTTAAATTTTTTATCCCTAATGTTTTACTTTTTCTGTCTTTAAACCTGCTTTTTGCCAAGAGTATATCATATTTAGTAGTATAGATGTCTCTTGGAATGGATTTTTCCTTTTCTAAGCCTGTAATCCCTTTGAAATCTATCTAAAGTGTGATAACCATTAATAGAAGTCTAGGGCTGCCTCTCTTCCCTTCGGCACCTGTGAGTAGAGATAGCAAGACATGAAGAACACAGAGTGCCTCCATTTGACTAATGTGGATGATGTATTTCTGCACTGCCTCTCAATGCAGCATGTAGAAATCTGTGTTTCACACAATACAAAATTCCCATGAAAATATTGAGTGACTGGTTATTCTACAGCAGGAAAATGCCGCCTTGGTGTTAGTTCACACAAGGAAGGGTGTTCCCCTGCTCCCATGAGCGTACCCAGGAAAGAGCCCTGCTTTACCTTTCAGCTGCACCTTCCAAAATTTTCACTGTTTTCTTTGACTGAAGTGCCCAATTATGATACAGAAAAGAGATGCCTTTAAGCTTAAGTCCAGAAAAAGACTGACTGAATTGCAGACCAACAAAAGCCCCAAGTTTGTCCTTCCTTCCTACCAACCACTGAAGAGTTCCCACTGGCCTCATCTAGAAGAGGTGAACAGAACTAAGTTGAATGTACTAAGGAAAAAGTTGTTTCCATTACATTTAATTTGAGAACATAATGCAGAAAAATCCCTATGAATATTCATATGAATTTGTAAATTAATTCCTTTCAGCTGTGCTTATGCCTTTTGTGTGTCAGCTTTCTGTAGAGTTTCTTCTGCGTTTTAGTGGTGCCAGTGCACAGAGAGAGTTGGTTTTACATTCAGGATCACAAAAAGCAAAGTCTTAATTTATTCTCCACAAACATTCACACCCAATTACTTCAGAAGAGTCCAGCTGGGGAATAGAAACAATGGTGTATGACCACGCACAACTAAACTACATAGCTCTGCTTCCAGCCCTTCCCAGCTTCAAAATCTGGAATATCCGTGTAAGCAATATAAACACTGTAAAGAGAAGCGAGTTGAGGAGGGACTGTCAGGGAACTTTGAATTACGAATAAAGAAAATCGTGATCTGTTTATTCATGGATATGTCACAGAAAAAAAAAAGAGGCAAAATTGGTGAAATAAATTATTCATTACAAAGTACTCAGCTCTAGTTGTGTGTCATCCAAATACTGCTATAGAACTAATAATGCAGCAGAATGATCATGACAGGCAAAATATGACACTGATTTCCAACTATTTTTTGATTGATTCATTTGAACTTCCATGGCTTCTTATGTATGACATTGAGTTAGATTTCATAAATAGTTTCACTCAATGTATTTTCAAAGTTTTCTGCTTCTCTTTGGATATATTTGATAATCCACATTTACTAATACAGTTTTTTTAGCACCAGTGTAATATTTTAAACCTCCTCTAACAGAAAATGGATTTATTGCTGGTATTTGTATTTGTAAGTAGCCTTTCTATCAGTGCAGAATGTCCTCTGCACAGTAATGCTGGTGGTACAACTCATATTCACTGAAATAATGATACATATGGCTGTAAATGGGAATTATTCATGTGAACAGTAGCATATTTAGAAGTTGTGTAGAATTAAATTCTTGAAAAATCATGTACAGGTACAAAAGAAAAAAATCAGAATTGACACGTTTGTTTATAAAAATCTTCAAATGAACTTGTTGTAGGAGATAAAAGCATTTCTCTCACTTTGAGTCCCCTCTCTGCCCTGTCCATTAGCCCGCTCAGATAACATCAGCTCCAAAAGCATTTCAAAATACAACCCAAATCCCCCACTTGCAGAAATGGCTGTTCGCTGTCACTATCACCAGCAAACCTGCTCTGATCTCCCAGCATCTGCATTATCTTTCTCTGCTTTCCACCTCATCTTACTCAATGTCTTGGCTTTGCCTTGGACTCCTTCCCCCCCCACCCCCAGTATCTTCAGTGGTCGATAAGGTCCAGCTGCAGCTCTGATCTCCCTGACAGCTGTCTTTCTGCCTCCACACTTCCCCAGCACCGAGGGAGGCGATATATCACAATACGCCATGCCTCTCCTCTCTCCTATGAAGCAGTTCCAAGTCGTTGCCGAATCACTGGGCAGATGACTGTGTTTGGAATGCCCTGTAGGGAACCAGCTGCTTACCGCAGCGCAGCAGCTCCTGCTCCCGCTGGGTGACAGGGGCAGTTGTTTGGGGCGGTGCTCAGCAGGACCTTGCAGCAGACCCCAGGGCTCCCGAGCCAACCCGCAGCAGGGAAGAGACTGTTCTGCCACAGGGTCACGGAGCACTGGGACGTCCTCTAGACAACCTGGGAGCTACTGTCTAACAGACACCAACACAGAACATAACTGGTGTGCGATGAGTAACCCACCGCCTTCAGACACGAGCCTGAAGCTCCTGTCTCGCTAGGGTGTGATGCACAGAGAGTCTTGCTTCTGTGTCAGGACCTGCTTCTGGCTCCCAGGGGTTCAGCTCCATGCCCACCATTCTTCCCTCTCTGCTTCAGGCTTTCTGTCACTGCTGCTTCTTCATGCTCTTCAAATTTCCAAACCTTATTGTATGCATTCTACCTCCACAGCCTATCATGCTCCCTGCTGACTCAAAACAGCATTACTGAGTGGTGTATTGATATCCTCTATATACACTTTTATGGATATCAAAAGAAAAAAGTATCCAGGTACCAAAATCTTACGGTAACGAAAGGATGTTTTGCATACCCTGACTGTGACAGAGAGATAGCAGCTCTTCAGTCTATATTTCATTATTTTATCCTTTGCAGAATAACATAAGCTTGAGACTAATTTATTCACTTGCTTCTGACTTTTTTTTTATTCATGATCATTTTTTTTTCTTTAGAGAAGATTAATGTTTGATTATTAATTTTGTATTCCAAAGTCTTCTGATAAGGGCTGGAGTATGAGAAGTGTCTGTCTTAGCTATGATTGCTGGTTACTTTGAGTATAATTTTGGGCATGGCTGCTAGCAAACTGCATAGCTTAAAACAGAATAGTAATTTGGGCTGGAAATACACCGAAGCTGGTGTTAATGCTTTACAGCATTGCTGGTTTTTCATTTCCATTGCAAAATTAGAAAAGTGACCAGTCCTCACCAAGAGCTAAGCCGGTAGTTTGATTATTTTCTGCATGGCTAATATGATTTAAATTGTTTCAGTTATATTTGTTCAGGCATGAAATGCATTGTGGATCACTCCGCTAATTAAGAAGGGATGTACTTTTCTTTAAATTGTCGGTCCAGCAAGGTAAGTCTAAGCCCACCAGTTAAGAACTGGCAATGTTAAGTAAAAGCTGAAGCAGGCAGCTGTACAGTGACATTGGCCGTACAGCCCTGCTGGCAGCACCACCGTTGCAGCAGCGCTTGGCTGTGTTGCATACAGCTGTGGACACGTGACGGAAATTTATACGATTTTAAGAGGAGGGACACAATATTTAGGAATGTGTGTCTGAAAAGACAACAAAAAACTTGAATACATTTAACAACCTTGTCTGTAAGACCTCAGAACTTGTTTCCCTCTAGAAACAGAGCAATAAAGGGTTGGGTTGGAGTTGTTCTGTTACTACCCTGGGCAGCAGCAGCACTCGTACTACACTGAGGTTGTAATGATGTATGCGCAAAATTGCAACATCAGTTGCATAGCTATTGATTAGCATCGTATAATTGCTACAGCAATCACGACCAAACAGAATTATTGTCACATATACTTTCACATTTAACATGCAGCACCCCTTTCAGTCTATTAAATATAGAGAAATACTGAGTTTAGAAGACACTTAAGATCTAACTGGTTTACAAATGATAAAAGTTTTTTCAGCGTGTCCTAAATTTGCATGTAATGAATAATATGTTTTACTTACATAAAGTTTTCAGCTATCTTAATAGCTTATGAGATTTAATGCTTAACTTATTTATAAATACATACACTGAGTGTATGTTTGTATAATTTTCTAATCGTTAGCTTTTTTTAATGTGCTCGTTTTTTATAATGTATGCATCTGCCAACTGCAAAAATTTACATTTCACATCTACCCACATAAGTAAGAACAGTGACCTCTCTGTGTATATAAATATATATGCATGAAAACTTGGGACTGGAAAGTTAACATTCAAAGGTGGTAGAGTGGGAGGCTTCAGATGGAAATCTGTCACACAGTGGCCTGCAGGAATAACCAAGTGACCCAGCAGTGGGCTCAGAGGTGCCTTGTTTGGGAGCCTGTGTGTGAACATACACTCAACAGAGCTACGCGACCATGCATCATTCTGCACACAGGGAGACCAGAAACCCCACTGCTATCCGTGCACCATGGCGAGGGAACGGTCGCGTTTTCTCTTGTTATGAAGATGCCCAGGGAAAAGGTTTCTTTCCTCCTGCACAACCTGGCTGATTAACAATGTGTAACCAAAGGATCTGCAGAGCAAAGACTGGGTCTGATGACAGTGAACAGTCCTGTTGGCTGGTGCTGGGTGTGAGCAGCTGCTGCTGCGCAGCATCTCCTGGGCTCTTGCCGGTGAGGAGTTCTGGGTTTCCTCTGGGTTGCCAGCTGAGGAGCCCTGCTTTGCACCTTTTAATTGAATACGTGTATCTCTTTCTCACTAATTCATTTGCTCTTGAGCTTTGCTTTCAGAATTGCCTGAAACTTTACCAAAATGTCATTCTAAGGCAGAGCCTTGTGTGGAATATTTCGGCCAAGTTGGCTAAAGATCAGCAAATTTGGGAAAAGATGAAAACAATGTTATAAAGAGTGTCCCAAGTGCTCTTAGAAAAGGTAATACTGCCAGCCCTGCTAACGAAATCCCCAGTAGATACAAGCACTGCCTGAAATTGCTGTCTAAAAGGTTGTTTATACATTTTAGTAGGTTTTCAGTATAGAATTCAAGAATTATTGCAATGCTGTCTGTAATCTAGTTTGGAAAGGGTTTTTGACATCCCTTTCTTCAATAAAATAAATCTAGCAGGTTTTGTTTAAGATTCTTAAGTTTTCAGGATACAATTGAATGTATATTCCATCGTGGTGAATCTTTTACAAAAAACAGACTGTATTTGTTGTTGGCTCCCGAAAAAAAAAAAAAAATTCTCTATTTAGAATCTATTTTGTAAGGCTAAAAGCAGGTTTTGAAATATCCAGAAGAGCTGGATTTTTCAAAGAAATTAATTCAAGTACCCAGTTCCTAATGAGTATGTTCCTCAGTCTCTGTTGCAAATTCATACCTGAAACTCTAGAGAATAAAGTGAAAAAAACATAGATATGGTATCTAAGTATGTGGCAGAGATAAACAAACTGTGGATCTAGTCCTGTAGGTCTACTCTGGGCTTAGAGAGAGTTCGTGAGAGTTGATGGCATTGATTTAAGTGGGTTATAGATTCCCTTCTAGATGTAGATGCCTCCAAACCGATAAATAAATATTTGAAGAAATTTATCATCAAAATCTTCATGAAGCTGAACACAAAAGAAAATCTAACAGAATCACATCTCAGAGTATGTTAGAAACATTCCCCTCAAGCATTTCAGTTACAGAAAGAGCAGATGCCTGATCTTTACCCTAAGAGAGGGTCTGCTAGTAAGGATGTTTCCCTGTGCTTCTGAAAGTATCTGCAAAGAAACCTCTTTTCTCCTGCTGGTCTGTTCTAAGACAGAATTGTCTGGTCTCTGGGGCTGCTAATCTGGCTTGTTTCATGGGCATTAGATTCCCATTAAAGAAAAAAAAAAAAGTACAGCTTTGAGATGAGCTCTCCTGAGGTCCTATCTAAACTACTGAGGAAACCTGAGCAAAGGGGTGCTCTTTTGTACTGCTCCTTCACGTCTGAAAGCGTTTCGGCTTTAATTCATTCTCTTTACTTCTGCTGTGTTGAGTGTTATTATATTCTAGTGAGTTCCTGAAAGTGGGAAATGCCAAAGAAACAGGTGTCAGACTTCAAAAGAAGCATTTGTCAAGACTTTATGTTCTGAAGCTAAAGGTGACAGCTCAACCTAAATAAGCTCTTCTCAACAGGATTTGAGTTTCCTTAATAAAAAAGTAATAATAGAAAGTAAAGTGCAAGCCTACGGCCTAGAGAGTAGCAGTCCTAGGAAAACGTGCATCATTTGACATGATATCTTGATTTAAAGACTATTTGTGCTATGGTGCTCAGAGTCCAAGGTTGTTTATATTCCCCTGATAAGATAGTTTCTGACCTGTAAAGGTGGAAGTTTGCAGCATGAAGCTGTGTGTGGGTATATTCATGGGGCTGGCTGGCCTTCAGTTAACTTGTGGGAAGGGTAGAGTCTAGAATGAGAACACTAGAGAAAGAGCAAGAAACCAGTAGAAAAACAGCCCTAATATAAGTAAATGAATGAATATTTAATTTGTGTCCACCTCACCACCCTAAAACCAAAGCATGGTAACAGGAACAGAGGAAAAAAACCAGGGCTTTCTGAGCCGTGTATATACACATCCTGCATGCTGGTTTTCTTGTCACGTTTATACTATGTGCATAAATAACTTAGAAGTTGGAAGTTTATCTATCTGCTTCTCAGTGCATGAGCACTGAGACTATGGAATGAGATTTAAGAAATGTAAGTATCAGTATACGCTATTCCCTATAGCTGCTAGTGGATTAAAACCAGTGCTTTCCATTTTGATTCCAAGTCTGATGGCATAAGTGGTGCCTACTTCGCTAGACTTTGAAGTCCAGTCATGGAGAATAGAGCTGTTCAATAACAGTGTGTATTAGTGACATGAGAAGATGGCCCTTTTCATCATTGTGTCATTTTCCATGCTCATTGATCAAAATAGAGACTGAACATCTTTGCTAAAAAGCAGTTTTTTCTCCTTGTGTCTTCTTGACTAATTGCATGTGCCTAAGATCTATGAATGGGAAGTTCAAGAGCAGCTGTGTGCTGCTCCATTCTCTTTTCTCTCCAGTCTTTTTGGTTATTTTATAACAAGCCATTTCAAATATCTACTCCCATTAGTCTTTATTTGTTAGTTAAGCTTCAGCACCAGCTCCCTAACATATCTATCTACATGCTTGGTCCTTTTACAAAGAGGACAGTTGAATAAAGTTATTTATCTGCTTATGTTACCAGTCTTACCTGAGGTTTTGGGTGGTGTTTTTTGGGTGTGCTTCTTCATAAATCAAACTGACATCTATTTCTGCTGTTATTCAACCCCACTGTTCTCAAATCTTTTATCACGTTACTGTGTTTGTTTCAGATTAATTTTGAAGGATGTACTTGCTGTATTTCTGTGTAGTAACAGGAATTTCAACTAATATAGTGTTAAGTAGGACTTGTTTCCATCTCAGAAGAGCACTGTTGTCCAGTCTTGCATGTAAGTGAGTTGTAGCCAAGACTTCACTTAACCAAACTGTTGTACAGGACCAGTCAGTTCACTTGCAGGTTGTAGCAAAGGTGGTTTTAGCAGCTGTGGGGGCTCGGGAGATACCACTCCTGTCCTCCTTCTCTCCTTGAAGTGGAGATTGTGGCAGTCATAGTTCGTTCTTCTGACAAGCTGATTGCAGAGACAGAAAGAGGTTCGGATGTTTGCTTTTCACTAATATTAGTTGATGTGGTATTTTTTGTTAGGTAGAGCTGTCTTTTCAACCAGCTCCAGCAAACATTGTTTTGTCTGCTCAGGCATTCTCTAATTAAAACCCACTGAGTATGATGGAAAGAGTCAATTGAAACGTGCTCACAGCGTGTGTTTTTCCAGTGTATTTGGATTTATCCATCAAACAAATGTCTATTATGATTCCCTATCACCAGGTTCAGTAATCAGATGTGCATGCCTGGTTCAGTCTGCACTCTGTGTGGTTATCAGTATGACGGGTTTTCAAAGGAAAAATAGAATCTGGCTCTCGCAGTATTGCTAAGCAGTGTCTGATCTGGTCATTAATGACCCTGCAAAGACTGAAGGCATGGCTGTACATATAGGTGTATCACAACACTCACATATATTAATAAGATTATTTGTGGGCTTCCAGGATGCATATGATTAGTCTTTTGGCCACATCAGATGTGATGAAAGAAGAGCTGTATATTCCTGTAACAGAGTGCCGCGTTAAGGAGCCTTTAAAAATCAGGCTGGGAAGACATGGGAATAAGGAGATGCAGATTATTATCATTATAATGAAGGAAGGAAAAGCAAAAATAGCTGTGTGCAAAAAGAATTCATGTGATGTGCTTGAATGTTTGCTTTTCCAGAACAGCACAGTTCCATCTTCTGTCTTTTCAGCGTTTGTCTATGATGGATGGTGTGACTCAAAGTCCTCCATAAATTCTGGTGGCAAAGCAGCAGAGACAATAAAAATAGCTGAATTTTACTGATCTTCACCCTTGAGTGGCTCCTTTCCAGTTCTTTTCTCCTCTTTGCATTCTGTACATGTACACCGTAGCAGAGGCAAGAGGTTTCTATCAGGATGAGCAAAGGGTCCGTTTTTCTGCGTGTGCTGTATTGATCCGTTCTCACACTCATTCTCTGTGTCTTCTGTGGACACTCTGTATTAAACACAACTTCAGAAGATTTTGCTTGTATCAGGACAACTTTCCATTTCCCGTTACCTTTTGTTTACACAGTTAAAAATGGCAGAACAAACTGCGTGGAGCAGCCAGTGAAAACCAGAGACACCTGTGCTACATGTAGACTTGAAAGGCTGACAAGGAGGAAACTACAGCTGACTTACTGTGATAATTTCCCATTGCACATTTAACTATTAAAAATTAGTAGCTTCCATTTCTGGGATTAAAACAAGGTAAGATTTACTCTTCAAACTGTGTAGCAGTGAATATTGGTATTTTCAGCCTCAGACTGGGAGCTGGCTGGTTTTTTTTTTTTTTTTTTTTTTTTTTAATACTACTGATTTGCCAAGAGAATTGCCTTAGATCTGCTCTTAAATTTTTAAATCTGTACCTGATCTAGTTTTGCCTCTCAGAGCAACAAATACAAGAATTTTGTTTAAGACCTGCATTTAATTTGTCAGTGAATCAGCTAAAAAAATAGACTATTCAGCTAGTGAGGTGTTACGTATTTCTTGCTCAGCTTTGTGTTCTTAAAAATTATCTGAGGTTGTAAAACTGGTTTGTTTTCATTGTCAAGGACCCATCTATACTAAAAAAGACAGGTCTGATCTGTGTTGCCTAGTTAAAGCTTACATCAGATTGCTGCCACTGAAGTGACGGAGCCTCCAGTCTCTAAAATCCAGTGCGCACATAGCTCGGTCTTTCTCATTGCCAGTGCTTTCCAAATAAATTGGCAGCAACTGAAATCTGACTGGTGGTGCAAGGTTTTGTTTGTTGATAGCTTCTGATGGCTGGAATGAATTGTCTTTTTTGACCCCATCACATAATTTTACAGTTCCGTTTCAGTTGTTACACCAAAACAACCTGGATACGTTGTTAATCTTCCTAGGCCTTATTTTTAGCTGTTGAAATTATTCATTAGTACACTTGGTTTTCTAAAAGCATTGCAAGAAGCTCAAGATTTATAGACATGATTACCTTGGTATATGTGTGTACCTGGTTATCTTCTGCCGTGCATTTTTCACAGTGCTGTGAGTGTGATTGAAATCTGGCTTTCTGGGTCATGCTCAGTGTAGACAGAGTGCTGGAGATGTTACCAGGAAACTCCAAAGGCAAGATTAGCAATTGTGTACAAATGGTGATTTTTTAGGCGTTTATGTCAAATTTGAACGTCTGCTCATGAGGACAAATTCAGGAATCTCTTTCATTGCACTACAATTCATCCTGTCAAATTTCCAATTCTGTTTGAAAGCAAGGGCCGAGGGAAAACTTTGCATGTGTACTGGAAGAGGTAAAATCAGCAGCTCAGTGTTGTTATTTCCGGTCTTCATTGCTGGAAAAACAGATCAACCTAGACTTTCCAGAAACATGGGAGAGATTTGCAAAAGATAATTGAAACTCCAGTAATTACAATTTAACCATTACAAGGAATACAAAACAAGCTGCACTAATAACCCTGTAGCCCTAACCATAATTGTCTGTCAGGTCCATTTGTAATATTTGATAAAGTCAATACATTTAAAGGTAAGGACAGTAGAAGTTACAAATGTAGAATCGCAGTGAAATAGTTCCGTGCATAATTGCTGCAGTATAAGTGAACAATAGCATCTCCTATGCTACCTTTTCCAATACAGGTCAGTGTCAGAGGTTGTATTCTCTGGGCTTGCGAAGATGGAAATTGGATTTAAATTATAAATGTTTTCTACTGACCTATATGTTAAATGATCACAAATTATAGAAGTCTCATGCACTAGTCTGCTCTGCAAATATATTTAAAGAGAACTGTATCAATATTCAAAAATGATTGTTTTTCCCATTTCAAAGAATAAAAGAGATATAGTTGCTCTGCTATGTATAATGTAAATCATTTCTCCCAAGGTCAGAGGGAGAGGTCAGAGCTAAAATAAAATCACTCCTGGGAGTGGTTTGCCACATGATCTTTTCTGTGTTTTGAAAGGTCAGAGTCTATGTGGGACAAATTTAATAAACAGATCCCAGAAGTATTCTATTCAGTTTCCAAGGAAGCATTCCAGAATGATAGAATTGGGATTTTGCTACACGGAAAGGCCAATTGTTTTGAGATGTTTTGTCTTATAATTATGAAGGTGGCTCAGCTCCAAGCCAGTGTTATCTAGAATGTCTGAAAACTATTGGTGTGGGGAATTGTTTGAAGTGGTAGCTTGGATCTGCTTTCTCCTTTTCTGTGCTGTACTTGACAAAAGTGAATGGTATCAATAAGGAGCATAACATCAAGTTAACCACCTGCTGTACAATCAGCAGTTCAAAGTACTTCGCGCCTTTTGAGAGGCGTTTGATGGGCATTGCTGGTGTATGCGGAAAATAACCTGATAAAAAGCTGAGAATCTCTGGTCCTTTCTGGGACATTTTCCTGCCAAAATAAGAACCTTTAAAAAAGGAAAAGGAAGAACAGCAGCATAATAAAGGCAGTGTGCTTGGAATTATCCATCAAAGTATTTAATTTTATTTATTATAATATTTGTATTT
>NW_010117699.1:0-6925 GCF_000699245.1 Pterocles gutturalis
GACATAAACATGGATAAACATCATCATCCGGGAGGGGAGGGGTAGGGGTCTGGTCCCTGACATAACTTCAGTGTTAAGGAGTTTTGACTTTAACTCCAGAGTGACAGATCCTATATATTACCTTTAGATTATTAATTAGTCTGTCATTTTTGTGGCTTCCACTATAACCATTAGATATAGGAAGTAAATGTGTTTTACTACTATTGCCAGCTACTGCAAATTCTCAGTAACTTAAGTACTGAAAGCATAGCTTTGTTTCACAGGCATCCCACTAGAAATTCTATTCCTCGAACTGGACACCAATATGTCTTTCCATCTTCCAATGAATTTTCAGAATATCATCTTTATTAGAGGCAAACAAGAAAGTGCAGTAAACTTTAATTTTACAAATGTCTGGCATCTCTTATTGCTTTCAGTCAGTCTGCAGCCTCAGGTAACCTTAGCTGAGGTGTCTTCCTTAAAAATAGCCACTTATTATTTTGGAACTAATTTTTAGTGTTGATCTAATCAAAACAGCTCAGTTAAATGTTAATAAATTCCTCTGTATAATTTTACAGAAGTCTATTAGTTCCTATTTAGATCTGCTAGGTAGGAAACTGGTGGCTTGTTCTAGTTCTGCTAGCCAGCAAGGTGTGGCGTAGCTCCTCTGTGCAAACCGTAGCTGCCTGCTGCAGTGATAGTGCAGTAATTCTTCAGAATGCTGTAATAATAGGAAATGTAATATCTTTATAAAATGTGAATCAGGAATGCAGGGATCATGACTAGATCATGGGAGAAATACAAATACAATGTATTCATAGTCTCTAGTCTATACCTGAGTTCATCGTTCGGGTTGCTCTGCCAAAGAATGTCAAGACAAGTTAGGAAGGACTTTGACTTCGCGGCAAATAGATGGAAGCCTTCTGGAGTTTGAGCTTCCTGTACAATACAGTGTTTGATCTGTCTGATGGGGTCATCTAAGTGTCTTCCCATGTTCAATTTCCTTATGTGTCTGAGGCTTCAACAATTTCAGTATACTGGATATATTGGAGGACCTACATGCTTCCACATTTCTGAAAAATTTGAACTTAAACTACTATATCTAGATGGCAATAATTACAAAAAGGAGGAATCACAAGTAGCAAATTGGATATTGAAATACTTTTTCTTGATATTACACTCCAAGGCTACATCTAGCTTCAGGGCAGATGTACATTGAATGTAACAAATAACAAGTTCTAGACTCTGAGAACACACCACAGTCCCATCTATCCTGTTTGCACCGTCTCTGCAAACAAGGGTGTGAGGAAAAAGGAAATGGAAGAACACACGGAACTGCAAGACTTGGTCTCATAGTGACACTGAAGCAAAATCAGTAGGGGGAGACACCCAAACTTCAAAGCTGATATGTAGTTTTAAGACTTTGATATATAGTAAATTTTCTGTATGACATACAAAGATAATGATGATGTCATATGAATGTAATCTTTACCTCATATGTTAACTCTTAATTAATTGTTCAGGAGGAAGACAGCAAAAATTTATTCCAGATTTTATTTTAACAAATACAAAAAATGACCAGTTGATTATGGTGGTGTGTTGAGATGGAGAGGTGTAATCTTAGTAACACATAAATCCTCATACTCTGAAAGGCCAGCATCCCAAAAGAAAATATGTAAACCCCAGGTTTCTGGTACTAAAGCTATAACGGGCTAGTTCCTTAACTAAAAAAAAGTAAAAATCACAGAAGCACAAAATAGTTGAGGTTGGAAGGGACCACTGGAGATTGTCTAGTCCACACACACCCATCCATTCAAGTAGGATTACCAAGAGCAGGTTGTCCCAGATGGTGTCCAGTCAGGTTTTTAATATTTCTAAAGATGGAGACTCCACAACTTGTCGGGCAACCTCCTCCAATTCAATCCGTTTAAATGCAAAATTTTTACACATTTATAACATCCCTCTGAGACTTCTCTTCTCTAGGCTAAACAGTCACAGCTCTTTCAGCGTCTCTTCATATGATAGATGCTCCAGTCCCTTAATCATATTTGTGGGCCTTTGTTGGACTTGCTCCAGTATCTCCATATTGGACATGTAAGTCCACATCTTTCTTGTCCTGGGAAGACCATAACTGGATGTAATATTCCAGATGTGTCTTATTGGTGCTGAGTAGAGGGGAAGGATCACCTCCCCCAACCTGCTGCTGTTGTAGAAGGGGTCAGAATTATGCACTTCACTCACATGAGAAGCAGCAGCAATATATTTGATTGATATAAAGCAGTGAGTTAACAAAGTTCAAAGGTTAGTGTAATTTAACAAGATTCGAAGGATATAATCCTTTATATCACTTAGCTGAGATTGCACAGTTTACCATGCTATTAGTCACTTACTGAGAATCTGTTGTGACAGGGAATCTCTCAACGTCAATTACTAACCTTGAGAGGCGTCCCTGTTCAAGGGGAGATCCTGGTGTGCAGCCCACTGCCATGCAGGAGAGCTCAACGGGCCCTGGGCTGACCACTGTGGAGTAAGATGATTGATTTATAGTCAGATTTGCATACTAGCTGTATTTCAATTGGTGCAAGCTCAGCTAGCCCTCAGCTGTTGAGCAAGATACCCCTCGGCTATTGTGCTGTTATCGGTCTCCCCAGAGTCCAATTTAAGCTGAATGCAGCCATCATGACCACTGGCGGTTGCTGCTTAAGCAGAGGAGGGGGTGAGCACACCATCAAAGCTAGCAATACTCCTCTTAATGCAGCCCAGCATACCATCAGTTTTCTTGGCCACAAGGGCCCCTTGCTGGCTCATGTTCAACTTGCTGCCCACAAGGGCCCCCAGGTCCTTCTCTGCAAAGCTACTTTCCAGCTGGTCAGCCTCCAGCATATACCGGTGCATAGGATTATTCCTCCCCAAGTGCAGGACGCTATACTTCCCTTTGCTCAACTTGAAGAAATTCCCTGTCAGTTCATTTCTCAAGCCTGTTCAGGTCCCCCTAAATGGCAGTACAGCCATCTGATATATCAGACAATTCTCCTAGTTTTGCACTGTCAGCAAACTTGATGAGAGTTTTGTTGGATTTGTGTGGTGGGGTTTTGGTAGTGGGGGAGCGGCTATGGAGCTTGCTCCTGTAAGAAGTTGCTACAAGCTTCCCTGACTCCAAGGTGGACCTGTCTCTGGACAAGGGAGAGACAAACAGTGCCTCTGCAAAGAACATATTGAAGAGGAGTGCAGCGCATGGAGCAGGTGGTGCAGCCCTGGCCCGGGAGGGCCTGGCCTGGCCAGCCAGCCCACCCAGTCCCCACGACAGCCTGAGCCTGCACAGCCTCCACGTCAACCCCAGGCAGGGCCTGCACCACAAGAGCTGGGAGCAATTCAGGAACCTGCAAAAGAACCTGCAGAGGAGGGAGGAGTGGGATGTGAGAGAAACAATTACACAGACAATGAAGAAGACTACACTCTGTGAAGAAAGAAGGGGAGGAGGTGCGCCGGAGCAGAGATTCCCCTGCCGCCCGGGGAGGACCCCCATACCAGAGCAGGTGGCTGTGCTGAAAGGAGGCTGTGACTCCATGGGAGGGACCCACGCTGGAGCAGTTTGTGAAGAACTGTAGCTTGTGGGAAGGACTCATATTGGAAAAAATTCATGGAGGACTGTCTCCTGTGAGAAAGACCACACGCTGGAGCAGGGGAAGGGCGTGAGCCATCCTCCTCAGGAGAAAGGAGCAATAGAAAGAACATGTGATGAACTGACTTCAATCGCCATTCCCCATCCTCCTGCACTGCTGGGGGGGAGGAAGTAGAGAAATTGAGAGCAAAGTCTTTTCTGAGCCTGGGAAGAAGGGAGGGGTGGGAGGAAGGTGTCTTTTTAAGATGTGTTTCTATTTCTCCTTATCCTACTGTTATGGTTGTTAATAAATTAAATTGATTTTGTTTCCCCAAGTTGAGTCTCTTTTGCCTATGACATAAGTGGTGAGTGATCCCTCCCTGTCCTTGCCTCAACCCACAAGGTTTTGCTTTTTCTTCGGATTCTCCTCCCCATCCCACCGGGATGTGGGGAGGAGTGAGCTAGTGGCTGCATTGTGCTTATTGCCACTGGGCTTAAACCCTGACAGGGTGCATTCTGTACCATAATCCAGGTCGTTGATAAGAATATTAAATGGTAGCAGACCCATTGTTGACCCCGGGACACACCACTAGTGACTGGCCTCCAGTGGATGTCACGCCACTGATCACAAACCTTTGCATACAGCTATCCATTCAGTTTTCTCTTCACCTCACTGTCTACTTTTTCAGATTTTCTATGATGATCTTACGAGAGACAGTGTTGAAAGCCTTAGTAAAATCAAGGTAAACTATCCATTGCTCTCCCCAAACCAATCAAGCCAGCCAGCTCATCATAAAAGGCATAAAATGTGTATCAACTCCTTACAAAGTGAATGAGCATTGAGTAAGAAAATCTTGAAACTCCATTGTCTGCCTCTCCGGACTGTCATTTGTATCTGTAAGAAGAAGGTGTAGAATGCATTAACACCAAAAGGCTCGACTATTCCAAGTACAAAGGAGCACTTTTGGGTCTTATTATGCTTAAAAATATGATTTCAGAAAAGATTTGAGTGAATTAGGTCAGAATTTTGGAAGAAGTTATAAATCACTTCTAAAATGTTTTCTTTATTTTCAAGAAAGGTGGCAGAAATATTTGTTGTAATGTTCTTTATTCCTAGTCTGAGACAAAGTCTAAATATTTAATCAGGCACAGAAATAAAAATTAAAGTACAATAATAAAAATATGCATACCTCACTACAGTTCCCTGTAATAATTATTAGAGAGACAAAGTGATTGTCACTATGCCACAGGGGACTTTCCATTTATTATGCTTGAACCTGTAGGCAAAGCTCTTGTTTATGAGAGCTGTATGGGAGACATTTTATAGTTCATAAAGTACTGCATCTATTTATCTGTGATAGATTTGGTGACAAGGAGGAGATCCTTCTTAATCTGGAGATCCTTCTTAATCTGGCACTCATCAGCATGTATTAAAAAAGTTTGCTGGTCATACTTAAATATGATGTATGTTTCCTAAGTTTTCAGCAATTCAGCAAAAGTGTCACACACTGCACTGAAAAATCTGATGTTGCAATGATGCTCATTAGTGCTACTTGCATATAAGTGTTTTGCACCTACCTCATTCATCCAGCTGTTAATAATATATCAGTGTTAGAAATAGGTTTGGAACACCAGTGTCAGCATCTTGATATAAAGGTCTGAAACAAACACATAGGTTATGATTCATGGTGCTACCTAAGAGATCTGAGTGTTCAGTTCCCATTAATTAACATCCAAGTCCCTTGAGTGCCTGACTATCTCAGCTTTCAGCTCCTGTGAATCTTTTGGGAAATAGTATGAGCTTTGACACTGCAAAGTTCAGTCTGTTTAAAGGTTCACACATGGGATGTAAAATTCTTATAAAAACTGAAAAAAAGTGTTAAAAATACATAATAATATGCACAAAAAGTTAGCATACTTTGGAGATATTAGGTATGCTTGTTAGCAATATTTAGAATTTCTCTGACAGCTTTCATTACTGTTCTTCTCCCATTAATTTATTTAAATATTTCCCCTCTAAAGAAATGCATTCAACTATGTTATAATTAACTTGGCTGCCAAAAGATATTATATATCATCAGATGCTCACCGGCCTAAGGTAGTCAAAGAGTGGCAGTTGCATTGTGCAGTGTTTAATCAGGTCAAAGCTGTGGCAACTTTAATTATAGTTATTGTCAATACGCTGCTTAATGCTTGCAACAAACCTTGTCATATGTCAGCTCTTGAATCTTCTCTCTTAGCCATCTATAATGGAAAAGACTGTACATGTTAAAATTGACGAGCATGATTCTGTAAGAAATATTGGTATACTGCTACGGAAATTTGGGGTGATTTGGACATGTAGTGTGAGGATAGGAAGTGGATAAACGTATTAGGCAAAACTGAAAAAAAAATCCTTACTCTTGTAGCTGACACAGAAGATACGAAACCAGAGCAGAGAAACTGAGGCCAGAAAACTAGAAAATCCTTTTCTTTCTCTTTTCTTTCTCTTTTCTTTTCTTTTCTTTTCTTTTCTTTTCTTTTCTTTTCTTTTCTTTTCTTTTCTTTTCTCTTTTCTTTTCTTTTCTTTTCTTTTCTTTTCTTTTCTTTTTTTCCTTTTCTTTTCTTTTCTTTTCTTTTCTTTTCTTTTCTTTTCTTCTTTTCTTTTCTTTTCTTTTTTCTTTTCTTTTCTTTTCTCTCTTCTCTTCTTTTCTTCTTTTCTTTTCTCTCTTCTTTTCTCTTTTCTTTTCTTTTCTTTTCTTTTCTTTTCTTTTCTTTTCTTTTCTTTCTTCTTTTCTTCCCTTCCCTTCCCAGTACATTTAAAACACTATCTTAAAAGCAAAATGTTATCATGTATCATTATAATTTATTCATCTGAGTCATCACACTACACTAAGGATGTAGATGTGCCATTCATACATCTGCCATCCGGCTCAACAAAATAAATAACTCTAGTGGTACTTTGCCCTATGTATTTCCAATTTATAATTTATTTTGGTTCTACATAAATATTACCATTTACAACAATGTTTCAATATTTTTTCCATACTAACAGTTTGAATAATTCCATATTTCCCTCCAGATCTATCCACATTGTCTATATTCTGCTTGGATCCCAAGGTACCATCTGAAGAAAACAGAGTAACTCTTTTCAAGGAAATTAACTGAAAGGATACTTGGCTTCAGAAAACTCACCCTGTAAATTTGCCAGATCCTAAGGATAGATCAGTTTTCATTCTCTCTGCTCGGGACAATCCTTCAACATTATTCTAGCATGTATCATATCATACACACAAGCAATGATTGAAATGTGTGCATCCCACACTGTGTCATGTTATGTCTTCAATAGTCAGACTAGCTATCCTC